>NC_069137.1:51068431-51210931 GCF_026914265.1 Mya arenaria | reverse complement strand
TAAAAATCAACTGTTTTATTTTCTCCAAGGTAGAGTACATGTAATCTAAAATGTCTTTCAGTGTATTAGCCTTGTTAAAAGAGCCCTCTTTCCAGTCGCCTGAAAATAAGTGAAATGGAAGTTGAAAATTTGTCCTGGCTCTTAGTACAGGTGCAAGCGGTACGATCCGACAATACATAACCAATCTGGAGAAAGCAGGGGTATTATGGCGGATCCGTTGTCTATTGGTAACACACTTGACTATCAATCCAGAGGTCGCAGGTTCGATTCCCCGCCGCGCCACTAAAAAAAATACTAATCATCTTCCGAGAGGGACGTTAAATGGGGGTCCCGTGTGACAGTGCTATACACTGGTGCACGTTAAAGAACCAGGTTAGCTCTAACCAGGGTTACATTATGTCTGTGCACGATGCTCCAAAAACCTAAAACTACTAACAATCTTAACGGAGCACTCGCCGAACGGACAAGGCCCGAGTGCGAGTATAAATAAGCTTACACACACACACCCAGAGGTATTGACTGCCCCTATGGGATCACGGCGCGGCCCCGCGCCCACTCCCCGAAAATCGTTATTTCAATATAGCAGAAAAAGATTATTGAAATACGCCAACGATACACCATTGTGACTAGAATTCGTTAACATTTTCTTCGTTATGGTCTATCGAAACAAACATCAGTAACCAGTTTATTTTATGGTAATTTGGGTAACCGGTAATTTGGGTAACCGTTAAAAGTGTTCCCCCGAGGTGGAGCGGGTGACATCTGAACGATTGCTGAGGCCGATAAGCCGAGTGTTACACTTCAGAATCTCAAGGGACAGCCATTTTAATGTTACGCTATTGACAATGAAAGACAAATTGATACATTTCATGTAAAACAGCAAAAAATAACAAATTTGTATTTATGTAACGAATCCGGTGATAACCAAGAAAATGGACGTGAGCGTGATTCAGGTTTTAAGCTTTGTTCACATTTAGATACATATAAAATAACAGAGTATATGCTGAACTATTCGAACTCGCATCACGTGGTTTTCAAATGTTACTTGTGTCCTTTTCATATCAACTACAGGCGTATCGTGTATATAACAATGCACACAAGTGGATAATGTAGTGCTCTAAAGAAGTAAACATTATCAATAAGCGTCTCTAAATTTCTGCTTTAACAAAAAAACCCACATACTTACATCAGGTATCACGTGACAGGTTTGACTTATCGTCTTGTTTCGAATAAACCCGGTACAAGTATCACTACAGTAGCCGTGGCAAATCGCTTTAATACTCTCGTCTTTACAAATACACAGTTCTCGATCCAAATCCTCGCATTTGCTGATGGCGTCGACAGGATCGCCGCACATGTTCAGGTTTGGTGCGACCTGGGGCTCGCCTGATATGAAAGAATATTAGATATATATACAGAGCTTTACTTCTCGCATCAGTTTAAAGGCAGAAAAAAAGGGGTAGAAGATAAGAATACTCTACAGCTATAACTCCTCACATTATTTAAAAAGGCAGAAGCTAAAATTAATATACTGCTGCATTTTCCTCACATCATTCCTAAAGAAAACAGTCAAGATAAATGTACAACTGCGACCTCCTCGCATCCCACCGACAGTACGAATATAAGATAAGTATACTACTTCTAACTTCTCGCGTTTATCAAAAAAGCAGACTATAATATTAATAAACTGCTGCTAACTTCTCGCAACAGTCAAACAGAAATATTGTAAGAATAATAAACAGATGCTATATTTTCTCGTCAGTCAAAATGGTAGACGGTAAGATTAGTCTACATTATTTGAGCTAACTTATGTTAATTAAAAGGAAGGAGAAAATATTGATATACAGCTGTTAGCTTCTCGTTTCGATCTGATAAGGAAGCAGAAAAGATAAATATACAGCTGCTATCTTCTCGAATTGTCTGCTATGGAAGAGGATAGAATTAATACACAGTTACTAACTTCTCGCACCAGTCAAAAAGGCAGAAGATAAGAATAATATACAGGAGCTAACTTCTCGCATCTGTCTAAAAAAGAGGATAAGAATAATATACAGCTGCTAATTTCTCGCATCTGTCTAAAAAAAGTGGTAAGATTATTATACAGCTGCTAAATTCTCGCAACAGTCCAAAAGGCAGAAGAGAGGAATAGTATACAAGCTAACTTCTCACATCATTCGCGAAGGCAGAAAAGAATAATGATATACAGGAGCTAACTTCTCGCATCTGTCCGAAATGGAGTAGGTAAGAATAGTATACAGCTGCCAACATCTAGCATCTGTCCGAAAGGGAGGGTAAGAATAGTATACAGCTGCTAACATCTCGCATCTGTCCGAAATGGTGTAGGTAAGAATAGTATACAGCTGCTAACATCTAGCATCTGTCCGAAATGGTGTAGGTAAGAATAGTATACAGCTGCTAACATCTCGCATCTGTCCGAAATGGAGTAAGTAAGAATAATATACAGCTGCTAACTTCTCGCATCTGTCCGAAAGCGAGGAGATAAGAATACTATACAGCTAATGACTTCTCGCATCCGTCCGAAAGCGAGTTGGTAAGAATAGTATACAGCTGCTAACTTCTCGCATCTGTACGAAAGCGAGTAGGTAAGAATAATATACAGCTAATGACTTCTCGCATCTGTCCCAAAGCGAGTTGGTAAGAATAGTATACAGCTAATGACTTGTCTCATCTGTCCGAAAGCGAGTAGGTAAGAATAATTTACAGCTGCTAACTTCTCGCATCTGTCCGAAAGCGAGTAGGTAAGAATAATGTACAGCTGCTAACTTGTCGAATCTGTCCGAAAGCGAGTAGGTAAGAATAATATACAGCTAATGACTTCTCGCATCTGTCCGAAAGGCAGGTAGGAAGAATAATGTACTGCTAATGACTTCTCGCATCTGTCCGAAAGGCAGTAAGGAAGAATAATATACACTGCTAACTTCTCGCATGTGACAGAAAGGGAGTAAGTGAGAATGATTTACAGTTGCGAACTTCTCTCATCTGACAGAAAGGGAGAAGCTTAAATAAAATACAGCTGCTAACGACTCGAATCTGTCTGAAATAAAAGTACATAGGATTAGTAAACAATTTACTTCGTTTATTCGTCTCATACAGAAGAACGTAATATAAATATACAGCTGCTATTTTTTGCATATGCCAAAACGAAAGAAGATAGTTTTGATATACAGCTGCTAACTTTTTAGATCTGTCAAAAATAACTAAAATGAGACACATATCAGGCTGATAACTTCTCGCATCTGTCCGGAAATGGGAATACAATATAAATATACAGCTGGTAACATCGAATCTGTCTGATAAGGAAGAGGGTAAGACTCATATACAGCTGCACACCTCACATAAAAGCATTTTGATATGTCAATAGTCATTTTTGGATAAATATTAACCAATCAATTTTTTACTAATTCTTTCAATTTATAAAAAAAACAACAACAACAGTTTCTACAATTGGCATCTAAAGAGTAAAAAACCATTATCAAATAGAACTAAGTAAGTAATTAAACTAATAACACGGCTCCATTGTTGACTCCCTAACCCCACTCAGCGGTTTCTTCCCTTTGGGGTATACATAAATCACTGTCACCACGCATAATCACGTGACGGCATTCAAAAAGTCCAATTATATATTTTTTTTTATTTTAGTTAAGTCAGTTAGTTTTTCACTTTGAAAATTGCGTAAATTATTTTATTCATAATAATATTGCTAATTTTGAGCTATTTCCGTAGAGAGAGCATAATTATATATAATGGGATGAATCGTCTTTTCTTAAATTAAACAATAGTGTCACGTACATTATCGTGCCAAGAGGGACGGTATTCGCAGTGTTAAAGCTTACCGCATTTTCCACACGTTTTCCTGCAGTATTTTACGGCGTCATTGGGGTTGGAACAGAAATATTCTTGTGCGCCTGTTGTACTGCAGTCCAGAAGATCATAGCATGTACCTGTCGAAAATCTATTATGTTCAACTCACAATGACATTATGATAGCTTACCTACTCAGACGCTGATCAACAACAGCCAATTGTATAAAACCTTAATGCATCAGTCAAATTATAACCACGTCCCCCTCCCAATGTCAGGGGGTGTACCGGGGATAGCGGGGGAAATGAGCATGTTTTTTTTCTTCCACGTGGCCCCGACGTGCCGCGTGACTGAGGTGGTTTTGTTTTCGCGCCACAAATAGCGGGAATGGGCCTAACCTAGGATGTCCCTAGGATGAAGGGAATTTTGGCAGGGCTTTTACCAGCAGTTTGTCCCCGCAGGGCGGGTTGGCTGGACCGAAAGTCCAAGTCCACGCTATTCCACGGACCGGGGGGCGTGGTTACCGTTGCATAATAAGTAGTCCAAATATTTTCTGTAAGCTAGTTTGCATATTTGAATAATTTGATCGGTAAATAATATTTTATGTTGGATACATATTGACCAATCGATACATGTTTGGCTTACTTTAACCACACAAATAAATCAACCAATTGGCAGTAATTGGCAATATTGTCCATAAGTATGAATTGTTCTAAAATATTATGATGTAACAGGTAAGTTTGACATTGTTTAAAAGAGTTTTGTTCATTAATAATACGTAAAATAGATTTCCAAACTGCATTGCGTCACTAGTGTCGCTTTATTACGCTAGTGTACATCAGTAAGTATTGCTTAATTAGGCTAGTGTACATCAGAAAATAGTATCACTTTATTACGCTAGTGTACCTTAGTACATAGTATTGCTGTTTAACGCTAGAGTACATCAGTGCATAGTGTCGCTGTATAACGATAATGTACATCAGTAGATGGTATCGCTTTATAACGCTAGTGTACATCAGTGCATAGAGTCGCTGTATTACACTAGTGTACGCCAGTAAATAGTATCGCTGTATTACGCTAGTGTACACCAGTTAATAGTATCGCTGTATTACGCTAGTGTACACCAGTTAATAGTATCGCTGTATCACGCTAGTGTACACCAGTTAATAGTATCGCTGTATTACGCTTGTGCACATCAGTTAATAGTACCGCTGTATTACGCTAGTGTACACCAGTTAATAGTATCGCTGTATCACGCTAGTGTACACCAGTTAATAGTATCGCTGTATTACGCTAGTGTACATCAGTTAATAGTACCGCTGTATTACGCTAGTGTACACCAGTTAATAGTACCGCTGTATTACGCTAGTGTACACCAGTTAATAGTGTCGCTGTATTACGCTAGTGCACAATAGTACCGCTGTATTACGCTAGTGTACACCAGTTAATAGTACCGCTGTATTACGCTAGTGTACATCAGTTAATAGTACCACTGTATTACGCTAGTGCACATCAGTTAATAGTACAGCTGTATTACGCTAGTGTACACCAGTTAATAGTACAGGCTGTATTACGCTAGTGTACATCAGTTAATAGTGTCGCTGTATTACGCTAGTGTACATCAGTTAATAGTATCGCTGTATTACGCTAGTGTACACCAGTTAATAGTACCGCTGTATTACGCTAGTGCACATCAGTTAATAGTGTCGCTGTATTACGCTAGTGTACATCAGTTAATAGTGTCGCTGTATTACGCTAGTGCACATCAGTTAATAGTGTCGCTGTATTACGCTAGTGTACATCAGTTAATAGTGTCGCTGTATTACGCTAGTGCACATCAGTTAATAGTGTCGCTGTATTACGCTAGTGTACATCAGTTAATAGTACCGCTGTATTACGCTAGTGTACATCAGTTAATAGTGTCGCTGTATTACGCTAGTGCACATCAGTTAATAGTACCGCTGTATTACGCTAGTGTACATCAGTTAATAGTGTCGCTGTATCACGCAAGTGCACATCAGTTAATAGTGTCGCTGTATTACGCTAGTGTACACCAGTTAATAGTACCGCTGTATTACGCTAGTGTGCATCAGTAAATAGTATCGCTGTATTACGCTAGTGTGCATCAGTTAATAGTGTCGCTGTATTACGCTAGTGTACATCAGTTAATAGTGTCGCTGTATTACGCTAGTGTACATCAGTTAATAGTACCGCTGTATTACGCTAGTGTACATCAGTTAATAGTATCGCTGTATTACGCAAGTGTACATCAGTTAATAATATCGCTGTATTACGCTAGTGTACATCAGTTAATAGTATCGCTGTATTACGCAAGTGTACATCAGTTAATAGTATCGCTGTATTACGCTAGTGTACATCAGTTAATAGTACCGCTGTATTACGCTAGTGTACATCAGTTAATAGTATCGCTGTATTACGCTAGTGTACACCAGTAAATAGTGTCGCTGTATTACGCTAGTGTACATCAGTTAATAGTATCGCTGTATTACGCTAGTGTACACCAGTAAATATTATCGCTGTATTACGCTAGTGTACATCAGTTAATAGTATCGCTGTATTACGCTAGTGTACATCAGTTAATAGTATCGCTGTATTACGCTAGTGTACACCAGTTAATAGTGCCGCTGTATTACGCTAGTGTACATCAGTCAATAGTATCGCTGTATTACGCTAGTGTACACCAGTTAATAGTGTCGCTGTATTACGCTAGTGTGCATCAGTTAATAGTGCCGCTGTATTACGCTAGTGTACATCAGTTAATAGTACCGCTGTATTACGCTAGTGTACATCAGTTAAGAGTGTCGCTGTATTACGCTAGTGTACATCAGTAAATAGTACCGCTGTATTACGCTAGTGTACATCAGTTAATAGTGCCGCTGTATTACGCTAGTGTACATCAGTTAATAGTACCGCTGTATTACGCTAGTGTGCATCAGTTAATAGTGCCGCTGTATTACGCTAGTGTGCATCAGTTAATAGTACCGCTGTATTACGCTAGTGTACACCAGTTAATAGTACCGCTGTATTACGCTAGTGTACATCAGTTAATAGTACCGCTGTATTACGCTAGTGTGCATCAGTTAATAGTATCGCTGTATTACGCTAGTGTGCATCAGTTAATAGTGTCGCTGTATTACGCTAGTGTACATCAGTTAATAGTACCGCTGTATTACGCTAGTGTGCACCAGTTAATAGTATCGCTGTATTACGCTAGTGTACATCAGTTAATAGTACCGCTGTATTACGCTAGTGTGCATCAGTTAATAGTATCGCTGTATTACGCTAGTGTGCACCAGTTAATAGTGTCGCTGTATTACGCTAGTGTACATCAGTTAATAGTACCGCTGTATTACGCTAGTGTGCATCAGTTAATAGTATCGCTGTATTACGCTAGTGTACATCAGTTAATAGTGTCGCTGTATTACGCTAGTGTACATCAGTTAATAGTACCGCTGTATTACGCTAGTGTACATCAATTAATAGTGTCGCTGTATTACGCTAGTGTACATCAGTCAATAGTGCCGCTGTATTACGCTAGTGTACATCAGTTAATAGTGCCGCTGTATTACGCTAGTGTGCACCAGTTAATAGTACCGCTGTATTACGCTAGTGTACACCAGTTAATAGTACCGCTGTATTACGCTAGTGTACACCAGTTAATAGTACCGCTGTATTACGCTAGTGTACACCAGTTAATAGTACCGCTGTATTACGCTAGTGTACATCAGTTAATAGAACCGCTGTATTACGCTAGTGCACATCAGTCAATAGTGTCGCTGTATTACGCTAGTGTACATCAGTCAATAGTATCGCTGTATTACGCTAGTGTACACCAGTTAATAGTGTCGCTGTATTACGCTAGTGTGCACCAGTTAATAGTGTCGCTGTATTACGCTAGTGTACATCAGTTAATAGTGCCGCTGTATTACGCTAGTGTACATCAGTTAATAGTGCCGCTGTATTACGCTAGTGTGGATCAGTTAATAGTGCCGCTGTATTACGCTAGTGTACATCAGTTAATAGTACCGCTGTATTACGCTAGTGTACATCAGTTAATAGTACCGCTGTATTACGCTAGTGTACATCAGTTAATAGTACCGCTGTATTACGCTAGTGTGCATCAGTTAATAGTATCGCTGTATTACGCTAGTGTACATCAGTCAATAGTATCGCTGTATTACGCTAGTGTACACCAGTTAATAGTGTCGCTGTATTACGCTAGTGTGCATCAGTTAATAGTGCCGCTGTATTACGCTAGTGTACATCAGTTAATAGTACCGCTGTATTACGCTAGTGTACATCAGTTAAGAGTGTCGCTGTATTACGCTAGTGTACATCAGTAAATAGTACCGCTGTATTACGCTAGTGTACATCAGTAAATAGTACCACTGTATTACGCTAGTGTACATCAGTTAATAGTGCCGCTGTATTACGCTAGTGTACATCAGTTAATAGTGCCGCTGTATTACGCTAGTGTACATCAGTTAATAGTGCCGCTGTATTACGCTAGTGTACATCAGTTAATAGTGCCGCTGTATTACGCTAGTGTGCATCAGTTAATAGTGCCGCTGTATTACGCTAGTGTGCATCAGTTAATAGTGTCGCTGTATTACGCTAGTGTACACCAGTTAATAGTACCGCTGTATTACGCTAGTGTACACCAGTTAATAGTACCGCTGTATTACGCTAGTGTACATCAGTTAATAGTACCGCTGTATTACGCTAGTGTGCATCAGTTAATAGTATCGCTGTATTACGCTAGTGTGCATCAGTTAATAGTGTCGCTGTATTACGCTAGTGTACATCAGTTAATAGTACCGCTGTATTACGCTAGTGTGCACCAGTTAATACTATCGCTGTATTACGCTAGTGTACATCAGTTAATAGTACCGCTGTATTACGCTAGTGTGCATCAGTTAATAGTACCGCTGTATTACGCTAGTGTGCACCAGTTAATAGTCTCGCTGTATTACGCTAGTGTACATCAGTTAATAGTCTCGCTGTATTACGCTAGTGTACATCAGTTAATAGTACCGCTGTATTACGCTAGTGTGCATCAGTTAATAGTATCGCTGTATTACGCTAGTGTACATCAGTTAATAGTGTCGCTGTATTACGCTAGTGTACATCAGTTAATAGTACCGCTGTATTACGCTAGTGTACATCAGTTAATAGTGTCGCTGTATTACGCTAGTGTACATCAGTCAATAGTGCCGCTGTATTACGCTAGTGTACATCAGTTAATAGTACCGCTGTATTACGCTAGTGTGCACCAGTTAATAGTACCGCTGTATTACGCTAGTGTACACCAGTTAATAGTACCGCTGTATTACGCTAGTGTACACCAGTTAATAGTACCGCTGTATTACGCTAGTGTACATCAGTTAATAGAACCGCTGTATTACGCTAGTGCACATCAGTCAATAGTGCCGCTGTATTACGCTAGTGTACATCAGTTAATAGTACCGCTGTATTACGCTAGTGTGCACCAGTTAATAGTACCGCTGTATTACGCTAGTGTACATCAGTTAATAGTACCGCTGTATTACGCTAGTGTACACCAGTTAATAGTACCGCTGTATTACGCTAGTGTACATCAGTTAATAGTACCGCTGTATTACGCTAGTGTGCATCAGTTAATAGTATCGCTGTATTACGCTAGTGTGCATCAGTTAATAGTGTCGCTGTATTACGCTAGTGTACACCAGTTAATAGTATCGCTGTATTGCGCTAGTGTGCATCAGTTAATAGTATCGCTGTATTACGCTAGTGTACATCAGTTAATAGTACCGCTGTATTACGCTAGTGTGCATCAGTTAATAGTATCGCTGTATTACGCTAGTGTACATCAGTTAATAGTACCGCTGTATTACGCTAGTGTGCATCAGTTAATAGTATCGCTGTATTACGCTAGTGTGCATCAGTTAATAGTATCGCTGTATTACGCTAGTGTGCATCAGTTAATAGTACCGCTGTATTACGCTAGTGTACACCAGTTAATAGTGTCGCTGTATTACGCTAGTGTACATCAGTTAATAGTATCGCTGTATTACGCTAGTGTGCATCAGTTAATAGTGTCGCTGTATTTCGCTAGTGTACATCAGTTAATAGTACCGCTGTATTACGCTAGTGTACATCAGTTAATAGTACCGCTGTATTACGCTAGTGTACATCAGTTAATAGTACCGCTGTATTACGCTAGTGTACATCAGTTAATAGTACCGCTGTATTACGCTAGTGTACATCAGTTAATAGTGTCGCTGTATTAAGCTAGTGTACACCAGTTAATAGTACCGCTGTATTACGCTAGTGTACACCAGTTAATAGTACCGCTGTATTACGCTAGTGTACACCAGTTAATAGTACCGCTGTATTACGCTAGTGTACATCAGTTAATAGTACCGCTGTATTACGCTAGTGTGCATCAGTTAATAGTATCGCTGTATTACGCTAGTGTACATCAGTTAATAGAGCCGCTGTATTACGCTAGTGTACATCAGTAAATAGTGTCGCTGTATTACGCTAGTGTGCATCAGTTAATAGTGTCGCTGTATTACGCTAGTGTACATCAGTTAATAGAGCCGCTGTATTACGCTAGTGTACATCAGTTAAAAGAGCCGCTGTATTACGCTAGTGTACATCAGTTAATAGTGTCGCTGTATTACGCTAGTGTGCATCAGTTAATAGTGTCGCTGTATTTCGCTAGTGTACATCAGTTAATAGTGTCGCTGTATTACGCTAGTGTACATCAGTTAATAGTGTCGCTGTATTACGCTAGTGTACATCAGTTAATAGTATCGCTGTATTACGCTAGTGTACATCAGTTAATAGTATCGCTGTATTACGCTAGTGTACATCAGTTAATAGTGTCGCTGTATTACGCTAGTGTACATCAGTTAATAGTGTCGCTGTATTACGCTAGTGTGCATCAGTTAATAGTACCGCTGTATTACGCTAGTGTACACCAGTTAATAGTATTGCTGTATTACGCTAGTGTACATCAGTCAATAGTGCCGCTGTATTACGCTAGTGTACACCAGTTAATAGTATCGGTGTATTACGCTAGTGTGCATCAGTTAATAGTGCCGCTGTATTACGCTAGTGTACACCAGTTAATAGTACCGCTGTATTACGCTAGTGTACACCAGTTAATAGTATCGCTGTATTACGCTAGTGTGCATCAGTTAATAGTGTCGCTGTATTTCGCTAGTGTACATCAGTTAATAGTACCGCTGTATTACGCTAGTGTACATCAGTTAATAGTACCGCTGTATTACGCTAGTGCACATCAGTTAATAGTACCGCTGTATTTCGCTAGTGTACATCAGTTAATAGTACCGCTGTATTACGCTAGTGTACATCAGTAAATAGTGTCGCTGTATTACGCTAGTGTACATCAGTTAATAGTACCGCTGTATTACGCTAGTGTACATCAGTTAATAGTGCCGCTGTATTACGCTAGTGTACATCAGTTAATAGTGTCGCTGTATTACGCTAGTGTACATCAGTTAATAGTGTCGCTGTATTACGCTAGTGTACATCAGTTAATAGTGTCGCTGTATTACGCTAATGCACATCAGTTAATAGTGTCGCTGTATTACGCTAATCAGTAAATAGTACAGCTGTATTACGCTAGTGCACATCAGTTAATAGTATCGCTGTATTACGCTAGTGTACACCAGTAAATAGTGTCGCTGTATTACGCTAGTGCACATCAGTTAATAGTATCGCTGTATTACGCTAGTGTACATCAGTTAATAGTATCGCTGTATCACGCTAGTGTACATCAGTTAATAGTATCGCTGTATTACGCTAGTGTACACCAGTAAATAGTGTCGCTGTATTACGCTAGTGCACATCAGTTAATAGTATCGCTGTATTACGCTAGTGCACATCAGTTAATAGTATCGCTGTATTACGCTAGTGTACATCAGTTAATAGTGTCGCTGTATTACGCTAGTGTACACCAGTTAATAGTACCGCTGTATTACGCTAGTGTGCATCAGTTAATAGTGTCGCTGTATTACGCTAGTGTACATCAGTTAATAGTACCGCTGTATTACGCTAGTGTACATCAGTTAATAGTGTCGCTGTATTACGCTAGTGTACATCAGTAAATAGTACCGCTGTATTACGCTAGTGCACATCAGTTAATAGTACCGCTGTATTACGCTAGTGTACACCAGTTAATAGTATCGCTGTATTACGCTAGTGTACATCAGTTAATAGTATCGCTGTATCACGCTAGTGTACATCAGTTAATAGTATCGCTGTATTACGCTAGTGTACATCAGTTAATAGTGTCGCTGTATTACGCTAGTGTACATCAGTTAATAGTGTCGCTGTATTGCGCTAGTGTACATCAGTTAATAGTATCGCTGTATTACGCTAGTGTACATCAGTTAATAGTGTCGCTGTATTACGCTAGTGTACACCAGTTAATAGTACCGCTGTATTACGCTAGTGTACATCAGTTAATAGTATCGCTGTATTACGCTAGTGCACATCAGTTAATAGTGTCGCTGTATTACGCTAGTGTACATCAGTAAATAGTACCGCTGTATTACGCTAGTGTACACCAGTTAATAGTACCGCTGTATTACGCTAGTGTACACCAGTTAATAGTATCGCTGTATTACGCTAGTGTACATCAGTCAATAGTATCGCTGTATTACGCTAGTGTACATCAGTTAATAGTATCGCTGTATCACGCTAGTGTACATCAGTTAATAGTATCGCTGTATTACGCTAGTGCACATCAGTTAATAGTACCGCTGTATTACGCTAGTGTACATCAGTTAATAGTATCGCTGTATCACGCTAGTGTACATCAGTTAATAGTACCGCTGTATCACGCTAGTGTACATCAGTTAATAGTATCGCTGTATTACGCTAGTGCACATCAGTTAATAGTACCGCTGTATTACGCTAGTGTACATCAGTTAATAGTATCGCTGTATCACGCTAGTGCACATCAGTTAATAGTATCGCTGTATTACGCTAGTGTACATCAGTTAATAGTATCGCTGTATCACGCTAGTGTACATCAGTTAATAGTATCGCTGTATTACGCTAGTGCACATCAGTTAATAGTACCGCTGTATTACGCTAGTGTGCATCAGTTAATAGTATCGCTGTATCACGCTAGTGTGCATCAGTTAATAGTATCGCTGTATTACGCTAGTGCACATCAGTTAATAGTACAGCTGTATTACGCTAGTGTGCATCAGTTAATAGTACCGCTGTATTACGCTAGTGTACACCAGTAAATAGTGTCGCTGTATTACGCTAGTGCACATCAGTTAATAGTGTCGCTGTATTACGCTAGTGTACATCAGTTAATAGTGTCGCTGTATTACGCTAGTGTACACCAGTTAATAGTACAGCTGTATTACGCTAGTGTACACCAGTTAATAGTACAGCTGTATTACGCTAGTGCACATCAGTTAATAGTATCGCTGTATTACGCTAGTGTACACCAGTAAATAGTGTCGCTGTATTACGCTATTGCACATCAGTTAATAGTACCGCTGTATTACGCTAGTGTGCATCAGTTAATAGTATCGCTGTATTACGCTAGTGTACATCAGTTAATAGTATCGCTGTATTACGCTAGTGTACATCAGTTAATAGTACCGCTGTATTAGGCTAGTGTACACCAGTTAATAGTACCGCTGAATTACGCTAGTGTACATCAGTTAATAGTATCGCTGTATTACGCTAGTGCACACCAGTTAATAGTACCGCTGTATTACGCTAGTGTACATCAGTAAATAGTGTCGCTGTATTACGCTAGTGTACATCAGTTAATAGTCTCGCTGTATTACGCTAGTGTACATCAGTAAATAGTGTCGCTGTATTACGCTAGTGTACATCAGTTAATAGTATCGCTGTATTACGCTAGTGTACACCAGTTAATAGTACCGCTGTATTACGCTAGTGTACATCAATCAATAGTATCGCTGTATTACGCTAGTGTACACCAGTTAATAGTGTCGCTGTATTACGCTAGTGTACATCAGTTAATAGTACCGCTGTATTACGCTAGTGTACACCAGTTAATAGTGTCGCTGTATTACGCTAGTGTACATCAGTTAATAGTGTCGCTGTATTACGCTAGTGTACACCAGTTAATAGTGTCGCTGTATTACGCTAGTGCACATCAGTTAATAGTATCGCTGTATTACGCTAGTGTACATCAGTTAATAGTATCGCTGTATTACGCTAGTGTACATCAGTTAATAGTACCGCTGTATTACGCTAGTGTACATCAGTTAATAGTATCGCTGTATTACGCTAGTGTACATCAGTTAATAGTGTCGCTGTATTACGCAAGTGCACATCAGTTAATAGTACCGCTGTATTACGCTAGTGTACATAAGTTAATAGTGTCGCTGTATTACGCTAGTGTACACCAGTAAATAGTGTCGCTGTATTACGCTAGTGTACACCAGTTAATAGTGTCGCTGTATTACGCTAGTGTACATCAGTTAATAGTGTCGCTGTATTACGCTAGTGTACACCAGTTAATAGTGTCGCTGTATTACGCTAGTGCACATCAGTTAATAGTACCGCTGTATTACGCTAGTGTACACCAGTTAATAGTGTCGCTGTATTACGCTAGTGTACATCAGTTAATAGTACCGCTGTATTACGCTAGTGTACATCAGTTAATTGTGTCGCTGTATTACGCTAGTGTACACCAGTAAATAGTGTCGCTGTATTACGCTAGTGTACACCAGTTAATAGTACCGCTGTATTACGCTAGTGTACACCAGTTAATAGTGTCGCTGTATTACGCTAGTGTACACCTGTAAATAGTGTCGCTGTATTACGCTAGTGCACATCAGTTAATAGTATCGCTGTATTACGCTAGTGTACATCAGTTAATAGTGTCGTTGTATTACGCTAGTGTACAACAGTTAATAGTACCGCTGTATTACGCTAGTGTACATCAGTTAATAGTGTCGCTGTATTACGCTAATGCACATCAGTTAATAGTGTCGCTGTATTACGCTAGTGTACATCAGTTAATAGTGTCGCTGTATTACGCTAGTGTACATCAGTTAATAGTACCGCTGTATTACGCTAGTGTACATCAGTTAATAGTGTCGCTGTATTACGCTAGTGTACATCATTTAATAGTATCGCTGTATAACGCTAGTGTACATCATTTAATAGTATCGCTGTATAACGCTAGTGTACATCAGTTAATAGTACCGCTGTATTACGCTAGTGCACATCAGTTAATAGTGTCGCTGTATTACGCTAGTGTACATCAGTTAATAGTACCGCTGTATTACGCTAGTGTACATCAGTTAATAGTGTCGCTGTATTACGCAAGTGTACATCAGTCAATAGTGTCGCTGTATTACGCTAGTGTACATCAGTCAATAGTACAGCTGTATTACGCTAGTGTACATCAGTTAATAGTACAGCTGTATTACGCTAGTGTACACCAGTTAATAGTACAGCTGTATTACGCTAGTGTACACCAGTTAATAGTGTCGCTGTATTACGCTAGTGTACATCAGTTAATAGTGTCGCTGTATTACGCTAGTGTACATCAGTTAATAGTGTCGCTGTATTACGCTAGTGTACATCAGTTAATAGTGTCGCTGTATTACGCTAGTGTACATCAGTTAATAGTACCGCTGTATTACGCTAGTGTACACCAGTTAATAGTACCGCTGTATTACGCTAGTGTACATCAGTTAATAGTACCGCTGTATTACGCTAGTGTGCATCAGTTAATAGTGTCGCTGTATTACGCTAGTGTGCATCAGTTAATAGTGTCGCTGTATTACGCTAGTGTACATCAGTTAATAGTACAGCTGTATTACGCTAGTGTACATCAGTTAATAGTACAGCTGTATTACGCTAGTGTACACCAGTTAATAGTGCCGCTGTATTACGCTAGTGTACATCAGTTAATAGTGTCGCTGTATTACGCTAGTGTACATCAGTTAATAGTGTCGCTGTATTACGCTAGTGTACACCAGTTAATAGTACCGCTGTATTACGCTAGTGTACACCAGTTAATAGTACCGCTGTATTACGCTAGTGTACACCAGTTAATAGTACCGCTGTATTACGCTAGTGTACATCAGTATGTACACCAGTTAATAGTGTCGCTGTATTACGCAAGTGTACATCAGTTAATAGTATCGCTGTATTACGCTAGTGTACATCAGTTAATAGTGCCGCTGTATTACGCAAGTGTACATCAGTTAATAGTACCGCTGTATTACGCTAGTGTACATCAGTTAATAGTATCGCTGTATTACGCTAGTGTACATCAGTTAATAGTATCGCTGTATTACGCTAGTGTACATCAGTTAATAGAGCCGCTGTATTACGCTAGTGTACATCAGTTAATAGTATCGCTGTATTACGCTAGTGTACACCAGTTAATAGTATCGCTGTATTACGCTAGTGTACACCAGTTAATAGTATCGCTGTATTACGCTAGTGTACACCAGTTAATAGTACCGCTGTATTACGCTAGTGTACATCAGTCAATAGTATTGCTGTATTACGCTAGTGTACACCAGTTAATAGTGTCGCTGTATTACGCTAGTGTACATCAGTTAATAGTACCGCTGTATTACGCTAGTGTACATCAGTTAATAGTATCGCTGTATTACGCTAGTGTACATCAGTTAATAGTATCGCTGTATTACGCTAGTGTACACCAGTTAATAGTATCGCTGTATTACGCTAGTGTACATCAGTTAATAGTGTCGCTGTATTACGCTAGTGTACATCAGTTAATAGTGTCGCTGTATTACGCTAGTGTACACCAGTTAATAGTATCGCTGTATTACGCTAGTGTACATCAGTTAACAGTATCGCTGTATTACGCTAGTGTACATCAGTTAACAGTATCGCTGTATTACGCTAGTGTACATCAGTTAACAGTGTCGCTGTATTACGCTAGTGTACATCAGTTAATAGTATCGCTGTATTACGCTAGTTCACATCAGTTAATAGTATCGCTTTATTACGCTAGTGTACATCAGTTAATAGTATCGCTGTATTACGCTAGTGTACAACAGTTAATAGTACCGCTGTATTACGCTAATGCACATCAGTTAATAGTGTCGCTGTATTACGCAAGTGTACATCAGTTAATAGTACCGCTGTATTACGCAAGTGTACATCAGTTAATAGTATCGCTGTATTACGCTAGTGTACACCAGTTAATAGTACCGCAGTATTACGCTAGTGTACACCAGTTAATAGTACCGCTGTATTACGCTAGTGTACATCAGTTAATAGTATCGCTGTATCACGCTAGTGTACACCAGTAAACAGTATAGCTGTATCACCCTAGTGTACACCAGTAAACAGTATCGCTGTATCACGCTAGTGTACATCAGTAAACAGTATCGCTGTATCACGCTAGTGTACATCAGTAAATATTATCGCTGTATTACGCAAGTGTACATCAGTTAATAGTGTCGCTGTATCACGCTAGTGCACATCAGTTAATAGTGTCGCTGTATAACGCTAGTGTACATCAGTTAATAGTGTCGCTGTATTACGCTAGTGTACATCAGTTAATAGTACCGCTGTATTACGCTAGTGTACATCAGTTAATAGTATCGCTGTATTATGCTAGTGCACATCAGTTAATAGTGTCGCTGTATTACGCAAGTGCACATCAGTTAATAGTACAGCTGTATTACGCTAGTGTACATCAGTTAATAGTATCGCTGTATTACGCTAGTGCACATCAGTTAATAGTACCGCTGTATTACGCTAGTGTACATCAGTTAATAGTGTCGCTGTATTACGCTAGTGTGCATCAGTTAATAGTATCGCTGTATTACGCTAGTGCACATCAGTTAATAGTACCGCTGTATTACGCTAGTGCACATCAGTTAATAGTGTCGCTGTATTACGCTAGTGTGCATCAGTTAATAGTACCGCTGTATTACGCTAGTGCACATCAGTTAATAGTATCGCTGTATTACGCTAGTGCACATCAGTTAATAGTACCGCTGTATTACGCTAGTGTGCATCAGTTAATAGTGTCGCTGTATTACGCTAGTGTGCATCAGTTAATAGTATCGCTGTATTACGCTAGTGTGCATCAGTTAATAGTATCGCTGTATTACGCTAGTGCACATCAGTTATTAGTACAGCTGTATTACGCTAGTGTACATCAGTTAATAGTATCGCTGTATTACGCTAGTGCACATCAGTTAATAGTACCGCTGTATTACGCAAGTGCACATCAGTTAATAGTATCGCTGTATTACGCTAGTATGCATCAGTTAATAGTATCGCTGTATTACGCTAGTGCACATCAGTTAATAGTACCGCTGTATTACGCTAGTGTACATCAGTTAATAGTGTCGCTGTATTACGCTAGTGCACATCAGTTAATAGTACCGCTGTATTACGCTAGTGTACATCAGTTAATAGTGTCGCTGTATTACGCTAGTGTGCATCAGTTAATAGTGTCGCTGTATTACGCTAGTGTACATCAGTTAATAGTACCGCTGTTTTACGCTAGTGTACATCAGTTAATAGTACCGCTGTATTACGCTAGTGCACATCAGTTAATAGTGTCGCTGTATTACGCAAGTGCACATCAGTTAATAGTACCGCTGTATTACGCTAGTGTACATCAGTTAATAGTGTCGCTGTATTACGCTAGTGTACATCAGTTAATAGTGTCGCTGTATTACGCTAGTGTACACCAGTTAATAGTACCGCTGTATTACGCTAGTGTACATCAGTTAATAGTGTCGCTGTATTACGCTAGTGTACACCAGTTAATAGTAACGCTGTATTACGCTAGTGTACACCAGTTAATAGTGTCGCTGTATTACGCTGTATTACGCTAGTGTACATCAGTTAATAGTGTCGCTGTATTACGCTAGTGTACATCAGTTAATAGTACCGCTGTATTACGCTAGTGCACATCAGTTAATAGTGTCGCTGTATTACGCTAGTGTACATCAGTTAATAGTGTCGCTGTATTACGCTAGTGTACATCAGTTAATAGTGTCGCTGTATTACGCTAGTGTACATCAGTTAATAGTGTCGCTGTATTACGCAAGTGTACATCAGTTAATAGTGTCGCTGTATTACGCTAGTGTACATCAGTCAATAGTACCGCTGTATTACCCTAGTGTACACCAGTTAATAGTACCGCTGTATTACGCTAGTGTACACCAGTTAATAGTACCGCTGTATTACGCTAGTGTACACCAGTTAATAGTACCGCTGTATTACGCTAGTGTACACCAGTTAATAGTACCGCTGTATTACGCTAGTGTACACCAGTTAATAGTACCGCTGTATTACGCTAGTGTACACCAGTTAATAGTACCGCTGTATTACGCTAGTGTACATCAGTATGTACACCAGTTAATAGTGTCGCTGTATTACGCTAGTGTACATCAGTTAATAGTACCGCTGTATTACGCTAGTGTACATCAGTTAATAGTACCGCTGTATTACGCTAGTGTACATCAGTTAATAGTACCGCTGTATTACGCTAGTGTACACCAGTTAATAGTACCGCTGTATTACGCTAGTGTACACCAGTTAATAGTACCGCTGTATTACGCTAGTGTACATCAGTTAATAGTATCGCTGTATTACGCTAGTGTACATCAGTTAATAGTACCGCTGTATTACGCTAGTGCACATCAGTTAATAGTACCACTGTATTACGCTAGTGTGCACCAGTTAATAGTACCGCTGTATTACGCTAGTGTACACCAGTTAATAGTACCGCTGTATTACGCTAGTGTACATCAGTTAATAGTACCGCTGTATTACGCTAGTGCACATCAGTTAATAGTACCGCTGTATTACGCTAGTGTACACCAGTTAATAGTACCGCTGTATTACGCTAGTGTACACCAGTTAATAGTACCGCTGTATTACGCTAGTGTACATCAGTTAATAGTATCGCTGTATTACGCTAGTGTACATCAGTTAATAGTATCGCTGTATTACGCTAGTGTACACCAGTTAATAGTGTCGCTGTATTACGCTAGTGTACATCAGTTAATAGTACCGCTGTATTACGCTAGTGTACATCAGTTAATAGTGCCGCTGTATTACGCTAGTGTACATCAGTTAATAGTGTCGCTGTATTACGCTAGTGTGCATCAGTTAATAGTGTCGCTGTATTACGCTAGTGTACATCAGTTAATAGTGTCGCTGTATTACGCTAGTGTACATCAGTTAATAGTACCGCTGTATTACGCTAGTGTGCATCAGTTAATAGTGTCGCTGTATTACGCTAGTGTACACCAGTTAATAGTGTCGCTGTATTACGCTAGTGTACACCAGTTAATAGTGTCGCTGTATTACGCTAGTGTACACCAGTTAATAGTGTCGCTGTATTACGCTAGTGTACACCAGTTAATATTATCGCTGTATTACGCTAGTGTACACCAGTTAATAGTGTCGCTGTATTACGCTAGTGTACACCAGTTAATAGTACCGCTGTATTACGCTAGTGTACATCAGTTAATAGTATCGCTGTATTACGCTAGTGTACACCAGTTAATAGTACCGCTGTATTACGCTAGTGTACATCAGTTAATAGTATCGCTGTATTACGCTAGTGTACACCAGTTAATAGTACCGCTGTATTACGCTAGTGTGCATCAGTTAATAGTACCGCTGTATTGCGCTAGTGTACATCAGTTAATAGTATCGCTGTATTACGCTAGTGTACATCAGTTAATAGTATCGCTGTATTACGCTAGTGCACATCAGTTAATAGTACCGCTGTATTACGCTAGTGTACATCAGTTAATAATACCGCTGTATTACGCTAGTGTACATCAGTTAACAGTACCGCTGTATTACGCTAGTGTGCATCAGTTAATAGTACCGCTGTATTACGCTAGTGTACATCAGTTAATAGTACCGCTGTATTACGCTAGTGTACATCAGTTAATAGTGTCGCTGTATTACGCTAGTGTGCATCAGTTAATAGTGTCGCTGTATTACGCTAACGTGCATCAGTTAATAGTGTCGCTGTATTACGCTAGTGTACATCAGTTAATAGTGTCGCTGTATTACGCTAGTGTACATCAGTTAATAGTACCGCTGTATTACGCTAGTGTGCATCAGTTAATAGTGTCGCTGTATTACGCTAGTGTGCATCAGTTAATAGTGTCGCTGTATTACGCTAGTGTTCATCAGTTAATAGTACCGCTGTATTACGCTAGTGTACATCAGTTAATAGTACCGCTGTATTACGCTAGTGTACATCAGTTAATAGTACCGCTGTATTACGCTAGTGTACATCAGTTAATAGTACCGCTGTATTACGCTAGTGTACATCAGTTAATAGTACCGCTGTATTACGCTAGTGTGCATCAGTTAATAGTACCGCTGTATTACGCTAGTGTACACCAGTTAATAGTGCCGCTGTATTACGCTAGTGTACATCAGTTAATAGTGTCGCTGTATTACGCTAGTGTACATCAGTATGTACATCAGTCAATAGTGTCGCTGTATTACGCTAGTGTACATCAGTTAATAGTGTCGCTGTATTACGCTAGTGTACATCAGTTAATAGTACCGCTGTATTACGCTAGTGTACACCAGTTAATAGTGTCGCTGTATTACGCTAGTGTACATCAGTTAATAGTGTCGCTGTATTACGCTAGTGTACATCAGTTAATAGTGTCGCTGTATTACGCTAGTGTACATCAGTTAATAGTGTCGCTGTATTACGCTAGTGTACATGAATGAATGAATGAATGAATGAATGAATGAAAGTCTTTATTTACAGAGGGTAACCCAATTAGTGTAAACTAATCTTCCTTGGGGCCCTCTAAAGCAATATTTACATACATACAAATACATAATTATATAGCAATATAACAATCAGCATAACAAATTCAAAGTTAGCATTATTCATAAACATGATCAACATGATAACAATGTTACACAACAACATAATACATACATATGGCGGCAGAGGTTTAACTTACAGACTTACATATGGCCATATTTACAATTTTAGCTTTATGACTGTTGATTCGAATTTATCCACTTAGTATAATTTACTGTAAAACTTTTAATACTTTCGCTCTGTCTTATTTCATTTGGAATGTTATTCCATACTTTTACCCCAGAGTACGACATACTCCCTTTAAAAAGTTCTATATTTAGTTAATAGTGTCGCTGTATTACGCTAGTGTACATCAGTAAATAGTATCGCTGTATTACGCTAGTGTACACCAGTTAATAGTGTCGCTGTATTACGCTAGTGTACATCAGTTAATAGTGTCGCTGTATTACGCTAGTGTACATCAGTTAATAGTGTCGCTGTATTACGCTAGTGTACATCAGTAAATAGTATCGCTGTATTATGCTAGTGTACACCAGTTAATAGTGTCGCTGTATTACGCTAGTGTACATCAGTTAATAGTATGGCTGTATTACGCTAGTGCACATCAGTTAATAGTATCGCTGTATCACGCTAGTGTACACCAGTTAATAGTGTCGCTGTATTACGCTAGTGTACATCAGTAAATAGTACCGCTGTATTACGCTAGTGTACATCAGTTAATAGTACCGCTGTATTACGCTAGTGTACATCAGTAAATAGTACCGCTGTATTACGCTAGTGTACATCAGTTAATAGTACCGCTGTATTACGCTAGTGTACATCAGTTAATAGTGCCGCTGTATTACGCTAGTGTACATCAGTTAATAGTGTCGCTGTATTACGCTAGTGTACATCAGTTAATAGTGTCGCTGTATTACGCTAGTGCACATCAGTTAATAGTATCGCTGTATTACGCTAGTGTACATCAGTCAATAGTATCGCTGTATTACGCTAGTGTACATCAGTTAATAGTATCGCTGTATTACGAAAGTGCACACCAGTTAATAGTGTCGCTGTATTACGCTAGTGTACACCAGTAAATATTATCGCTGTATTACGCTAGTGTACACCAGTAAATAGTATCGCTGTATTACGCTAGTGTACATCAGTTAATAGTATCGCTGTATTACGCTAGTGCACATCAGTTAATAGTGTGGCTGTATTACGCAAGTGCACACCAGTTAATAGTACCGCTGTATTACGCTAGTGTACATCAGTAAATATTATCGCTGTATTACGCTAGTGTACACCAGTAAATATTATTGCTGTATTACGCTAGTGTACATCAGTAAATAATATCGCTGTATTACGCTACTGTACATCAGTAAATAATATCGCTGTATTACGCTAGTGTACATCAGTTAATAGTATCGCTGTATTACGCTAGTGCACATCAGTTAATAGTGTGGCTGTATTACGCAAGTGCACACCAGTTAATAGTACCGCTGTATTACGCTAGTGTACACCAGTAAATATTATCGCTGTATTACGCTAGTGTACACCAGTAAATATTATCGCTGTATTACGCTAGTGTACATCAGTAAATAATATCGCTGTATTACGCTACTGTACATCAGTAAATAATATCGCTGTATTACGCTAGTGTACATCAGTAAATAATATCGCTGTATTACGCTACTGTACATCAGTAAATAGTATCGCTATATCATGCTAGTGAACATCAGTAAATAGTATCGCTATATCATGCTAGTGTACATCAGTAAATATTATCGCTGTATTACGCTAGTGTACATCAGTTAATAGTATCGCTGTATTACGCTAGTGTACATCAGTAAATATTATCGCTGTATTACGCTAGTGTACATCAGTAAATAGTGTCGCTGTATTACGCTAGTGTACATCAGTAAATAGTATCGCTATATCATGCTAGTGAACATCAGTAAATAGTATCGCTATATCATGCTAGTGAACATCAGTAAATAGTATCGCTATATCATGCTAGTGAACATCAGTAAATAGTATCGCTATATCATGCTAGTGAACATCAGTAAATAGTATCGCTGTATTACGCTAGTACACATCAGTAAACAGTGTCGCTTTATTAGTAAGTTTCGGTTTTACTTAAAATGTTGATTTTTAGTCACCTGCTGATTTTTTTTTTTAAATCTCTACATGGTTTTAATTTTTCACGAAGGGAAAGAAACTTTACCAAATACATAGGCGACAACATCGGTCAGGGTGTCTCTATTTGTATTTAATCATACTCATAATAGGATGAATTCAAAGACTGTTTTAACCCTTGCCTGATTAACTAGAATAAAGACATGCATGAACATTTCAGCAGGTATTTTACACAAAAAATGCAGACCGCCAAAATATTTATTTGAATGTATCTTCACAAATAAATTGTTATATGGTACACAGTCGCATTACGTTTAATTTTGTATTCGAATATACGAATATTCGATCTAACGTTTTGAATTCAAATGTCAAAATCGATATTTAATATTATTAAATTAATAACGGCTGACTGGTGATATCCTGAAATTAATGTATTTGTAAACTTGAGAAATACTGCCTTCTCATTGGACAAAACAAATTGACCGCATATAGACGTAAATTGTCTTTAATATGCTTATCAGCATTATATCTATAACAGTTTAATATCCCTTATCGATAGGACTAAATCACCTACCACACAAGCCGCAGCTTTTCGGGCAGAGCTTAGCAGCGCTTGCAGGCAATCCACAAATGAGAGTTAAGGCTTCTCCGTCATTACATTTTGAATCGTGATCATCGTGGCACGCACTTTCTGTAAATAGAATTCTGTAAATAGAATTCTGTAAACCTGTTAAGGAATACTACGTAAAAAACGCAATTGAACTACATGTACATCGATAACGATATATGCTAAAAATGCAGACCTCAATATTTCGAATGTTGTAAAAGATGCACTCCTACTCCCAAATAAGAATTGCCGCAATTAATAATATTGTTTTGATATTCCAAAAAGAATGAATTAATGTCGAAAACAATGGTTCTTATGAAGGATACCGAGTTTAATTACACGTATGCAAAATGTTCCATAAATGCATTATAAACTAAGTAGTTAAAGGCCTATCAGTCCAAAATGATTTTTGTTATTCATGTGTATTTATTGATATTGAATAAGAGTGTCACTTTAAATATAACCATATTAAGAAGTTTATTTTATGAAGCCAAATTTCCTACGAAAATTTCAAGCAAAATATATTTCGCTGGCATTATCATTAAGATATTTTCCTTAAGAGTCCAAAACCTCAAAAAATGTAAATACTATTAAAAGTATATAAAAAATTAAAACTTCTTATCAATAACTGGCCAATAGAGTGAATGAAGTCAATAATGTATGACCATAAAGTTTAATTTAAGTAAATATTGAATACCACCGCAGAATCTGTTGGATTAAGAAATAGTTTTTTACAGGCGCACAATAACGGTTATACTTAATAAATGCACCATTTTTGTTTTAAGGAAATATAATGGTTAAATGATTGAACTTTAATAATTAAAACATATTTTGGTGTTTGTTTTGGGGAATTAAAGGCTTCGCAGTTATTATTTGAAAGCCCCATTCATCAAGAAAAATATATTTTAACTATGTCCAAATTATATATGTTTGTTCTTGTTTTCATCATTAAAGTCAACTAATGCACCAGTCAATTGTAACCTAGGCCCCCTAGGTCCGGGGTTATACCGGGGATAGCCGGGGAAAAGGGCCGTGTTTTTACCTTTCGGGTGTCCCCGCAGTGCCGGGTGAATGCGTTAGTTTTGACTTCGCGCAAAATATAGCGGGGAATGGGTCTTACCTAGGGTCCCTTGGGTGCGGGGGCATTTGGCGGGGATTTTACCACCAGTTCGTCCCCGCAGGGCGGGGATTTTACCCGGGGTTGGCTGGACCGAAAGTCAAAGTCCCTGCTATTCCCTGGACCTGGGGGGGGGGGGGCATGGTTACAATTGACTGGTGCATAATTTAAACATAATAATGATCAATGACGTCTTTCGAAGCAAACATGAGGCGTTGTGAAGGCACGGGTTTATATTGAGATAGCTGGTCAAAATGGGTAAATATTGTATTTATGTATGTAACGTTGATACATAGTGTCCCTAGTATAATGTCATTTCGGCCCTTGCACAGTCCCTCCAAATAGGGATTGTTGTGGGTATCCGACTACTTGGCTTGCCCCTGTAGTTTTCTTTTCTTTGTTTAGTTACATCACTCATATATTAATTCAAGGTAAAGTTCTGCATGTAAATGTGTATCAACAAATAGTTAAAGGGGCTGTCTCACAGATGATGAAATAGCGAAATAGCAGTTATTTCGTATTTTTCCATTTAAAAAGATTACTGGGTATGTCTACCAGGTAGAATTCATCCTTATGCGTGATTGGCTAGTCGGTGTTATCACGTGATATTATGAGAAGCGTTACAGAAAAAAAAACTTTTTTGGTGCAAATCTGTGATACAGTCCCTTTAAAACTTATCAACATGAAGATACCTGTAACTGTCGTCGATGGCATCTGGGTCGTCGTATTTTTTATTTCTGAAATGAAAACGAACGGTCAATCAAATTTCTGGTCTGCAAAAATCTTATATAAATTTACGTATAAATGAATAATACGAGGTGTCAGGTTCTCTTGTGGCAAATTCTTGTCCATTGGCCTGATTTCTCAGAACTTTGTAAAGCTGACAACTCGATTAACGACATCGTTGTTAAGATTTAAATATGAAATAGCTGCTGGTAATTTCGAATATTTAAATAATACAAGTACAGCTCGAACAGTTGTATCAATAATTGTAAGGGAATCTGCAAGTACAAGAGTTTTCATTAAACCTGGGGAGCAGCCACCTCTTTAGAAAGTTAACATCGACGATGCTATCAATTAACTTAACACAGCTCTATACAATCGGCCAATTCCTTGTTACAGACGGCTTAACTTTTAAATTTTACTAATGTTAAAAAGTATTTGGCAACATGTGAGGCTGAATACTCATTTAATACAACATATATTTTCAGTCAATGCAATTGGCGATATGCAATCATTAAGTGCTAGACATAAACATTAAGAATTTCATCTTTCGCGCGTGTTTAAAAGCCCGCCTACTGTCACTTTTTCAATAAACATTGCCTGCGTCTGTGAAATGTGTCAGCCAATGAGGTTATATTGTTAGTCAACTAGATTACCTAAAGAAATATTTTAATCATTAAGAATTTACTTCATGTAATCTACCTACTTAGAATGCGGCCTACATTTTAAGCCAATAACATTCAGATAAGCAATCATTAAGTACTAAACTTAATCATAAAACATTTCAACTTTCGCGGGTGTTTAAAAATCCGCCTACTGCCACTCATCCGATATGTGACAGATTTGGCGTTTACAGTCTATCAGTTATTTTGAAATATAGACAGCAGTTTCCGAAGTTACCATGTCAGCCAGAATTATACAAGGAACTATTTTCTTTTAAGGAATCGAAAATGCCATCCAAGAAACATTTTTTCTGATTTTATTTTAAAAATGGCCAAGTTTATGAGAAAAAAATGACAGGACCGTATCTCAATAGCTCACCCTTTAGCACTTCGTGCTCAGGCGATGAAGTCATAAAGACATTAAAATTTAATTATATATAGAGGAAATTTGTTTATTTCAGTGTAATATAGTATTTTATTTCACGAGTGTTATAAAAACAATTAATTTAATTTTTTATGGTCATTTTGCGAGTTTTATAGTATTTTAATTTATTTTCTTTATAACCCCCTTTTTGAAAATGGTGTTATTTATGCCGCTTCCCATGGAACATCCCTCACGCAAAATTATACTAGTTATAGCTTGTGACGTGGTTGTCAATTTTCTATTTACGTTTTTTTGAGAAAAAAGTTCTCTGATATTCTTTTTATAATGTATCATTCGCTCGTTGGTTAGTGCAAATATTTTATGAACAGTTATCAATGAAGTTTTATAAATGCATCTATTTTCCAAAAAAATAACGAAAACACTTTTATTTTAGGCAGGGCATAAGTACACAGGCAACTTACTACGCCGCCATTTATTAAATGAATATTATGTGTTTATGATACATGGATATTCAGTCATGTTACAGCCAGAGACCAGACTGTTACGCTTGAAGACAGGTCGTTTCGCAGGTAATGATGAGGTCCACGCTAGGTTGTGGACAAATTTTGTTAATCTGTCATTGGAAGTGTGAATTTTCCCGGAAGTTCGTATTACGTATTACAACGCTAGACAGTTCAGAATTCATGAAATAACATTCCATTTTTGTGCGAACAGTTGTTTTTCGTTTGTTATTTGTTTGGTATGAAAACAATGTTCGAACATTCATCTTCAAGATCAGGTAAACGTTTAAAAACGGATTAATCATTTTTGTCATAAACGGTAAGTTGTTAATCTCCAAATATTCTCTATACTTTATCTTGCGTAACTTTTTTTTAAACTTTTAACTATTTTATTTTGGCCAACATTTTCTGCTTTAAAGTGAACATCACAATGGAAATGAGAGTTTTCTCTTTTTTGGGTCATCCTTGGTTCGGTGTGCCTGTCATGTCCATTGATTCTACCATGTATGTATTATGTTATTTACTATACATGTTGTTTATTTTAAATGTCCATGTACGTGCATAAGTTTTCTGTTTCTAACAAGGGGAAGTAAGTACAATGTTGTTGTTTTTTTAAAAGTAGTACCGAAAGTTGGTATTTTCACTCCTTATTTTACAGCGAAAATATCAAACTTATATTTTCACTGTTGTTATTTTACTGATTAAACTCCATATTTCATCGAAAAGCATGAACGAAAAGGGTCCCTGAGAAGGTCTGTTATGAATCACTCTATTGTAAAGAAATTAAGTATATGGTAACGTAAGTAACATTTCTGTGATATTATTTTTAACTCTGGTCAATTGTTTCTGAAGAGAATACTTTCTAACAACGAAACAACATGGGTGACAACATTTAATAAAGGGTCTTCTAAGATTCTCACTTGACGATCATTTCTGTGCCATTATTTTAAAATCGGGCCTGCAGTTTTTGAGGAAAATATTTTCAAAGTTTTCCATTTAGAAGTATATTGTGAAAAGTAGCCCAGCCCGTTAACGGCCATATTTTAACGAATGAACATGAGGTGAAGGAATTTGATACAGGGTCACCTAAGGAATATTTCATTAAGTAATTTTCCTAAGTTAAGTATGTCATTGGTCATATGATATATTGACTTGATTATATATTAAATACTTTACTTTTATTAATTTTATGAAATATAAACATTTTCTTGTTTCAGAAATACATTTTTGTTTATGAACATTTGAAGAAATTTAAATCATTTCAAGAAATTACTTATAATGGTTTTATGAATACCGTCCAAAGGGTATTTTTCATTTTAATAGTCTTAAACGTAGATAATGTTTTGAAATTCCATAAGGTTTCCGATGAACAGATTAACGTTTTTATTTATGGTGCAACTGAAAAAAATGGTCATCCCGTTTTTTAAAACGTTTTCTTGATCTTGAAGCTGAATGTTCGAACGTTTGCTTTCATACCAAACAAATTACAGACGAAAACACTGTTCGAACATAAATATAATGTTATATCATCGTTGAAATGTACTTTGAACTGTTTGTCGTTGTAATACGTAATACGAACTTTCCGGAAAATTCACACAACAACAAACAGATTTACTGATTTGTTTTACCCCACCCACGCCTCAAAATTTTCTATTTATTAACTTACTAACTATAGCTCCAAACTACATTTATTTGCGCGTATATCAAAATTAATGATAATGATATATAGACTGTTATAAGCGCGCAAACAAAAGCATGAACATACAAATATACAAACAGTAATTATATGCTGTAAATGTTACAAATAAACAATGCATGAACGAAAGATACATTTGACATAATGCATACGCATGTAAAGAAACGTAATGAGAAAAACATTAAAACATTGTCCAAATCCAAAAGTAGAGGTAGATCAGTAGTATAGAGTTAACGAGAGTCAATGTTTTTGAATGGCAATTTGCATGGCCTGTTCCACCTCCCGTGAACTATTTGAACCCGGAATAATAAAAACCAACTTTTGCCATGATGTCATAGAGACGATTTATGCCATTGTATTCATGAAGGTGCGAAACATTGTCAGCTAGTGAGTTAAAGCGGCCTGAATAATATGCAGCTCGAATTCTAAAATTAAATAAAGCACTGAGCCAGAAAAAGCGTCTAAGATAATCCATCACAGTCGGGTTCCTACAAGAACCTTTATTAATAATCATGCTGTAATACTGTCACAGTGCACAAAGACCGGTTGGTTAGCCCATAAATACCACCAGCGTCTAGCCGCTATCTCTAACGAAAGTACATCCAGGTAATTAATAGGTAATTATGCAGTTTTGTTAGACCATGGCATGTAAATGAAGTCGCCTTGATAACACGAACCACATGCCGTTTAACAAGCATCGATGCTAACTGAAACTGCGGACCTTTCATCAATTATTTGCATGGTGCCATTAAACGCTTTCATGAAATTAAGCCACCACAGTACATCTAATTTCATGTCTGTGTTAACATAAGACCGGTGGCCACTTGCCCGAAGAGTGTTTGCACGTTCGATTAAGCGCCGCATATGAAAACGACCGCCATAAATACATTGAGTAATCCAGTTCAATTTCCCAACTAGTTGTTGAATTTGCCGTCTTGTTACTTTCCTAGAATGAAATGTTTTTTTTGAAGAAGTAGATGTATTTCACAAAGTTTATGTTCAGGTACACGTATTGTCATATTTACTGAGTTTATCACAAGGCCGAGAAAAGTAAGCTCTTGAAAAGGCCCTTCTATTTTTTTGTAGTTAATGTGGAAGCCCAGTTCGCGGACCAATCCCATCAATCCATGAAGTGCTTGTTGGCATTCCGAGAATGTCGTGCATACAATCAGAAAATCATCAAGGTAGACAATGATAGTTTTGTAGCCTCTTTCCTCCATTATCACTCGCACGGCTTGCGTTTTTTGTAAATATCTCCGGGGACCGTGAAGCCCCGAATGGAAGTTTAGTATCAACCATATAAGTAAAATTCTTGCTTTTGTGAAAACGCCATTTTAATCCAGTGGCTGGGTAATTTGAGGGGTAAATCGGAACACTTCGGTATGCGGTTTGAAGATCAAGTTTAGCCATATAACAATTACGTGTAACAAGCCTAATTGCATCCTTGATTGACTGGTACTTAAAATGGTTCGTATCTGCAGTCATTTACGGCAAATCCTGGCGGGCGATTACAATCGTGAATAAGTCTTACTTTCGAGGAATCACGTTTGGGTATAGCTCCGAAAGCGGAGACAATTAGTGGCTTATCATTGACAATTTCGTAGTGCCCGTTTTCGAGTTCTGATACGAAAACGTGGAGATTGTTAACGATTTTAACTATTTAGGCGTTACATTGAATTACACTGGTAATTTTATTCTTACTACCCAAACACTGTACGGTAAAGGTTTAAAAGCAATGAACACGTTGTTGTCTAATTTAAAAAGATATTAATGTAAACCAAGGCTAGCACTGCAGTTATTTGATGCCTTTGTTTCATCTATTATTACATATGGTTGTGAAATATGGGGATTTACAAAATCTGCACAGTTGGAGAGGATACATTTGAAGTTTTGCAAAACTATACTTGGGGTTAGACAAACAACATCCAACGCTGCTATATATGTTGAATTGGGTAGATACCCGTTACATATTAATAGATATATACGAATTTTAAAATACTGGTTTAAACTTAAGAACAGTGATAATATAGTTATTCAATCGGTCATTGAAGATGTTAGATATTGATAATGATAAATCAAACTGGTTTAGTAATGTGAAGAACCTTCTTACACGATATGGATTTTATCATATATGGTGTGATGATTCACAGATAAACGAAAACCATATTATATGTATTTTTAAACAACGTCTTATAGACGAATATTTACAGCAATGGCAAAGAAATGTCAAAGAAAATGGTATTTTAGCTTTGTACAGAGAACTAAAAACCTCATTTGATTTCGAATATTATTTAGAAAATATCGCGTCAAGAAATCTGAGAATTACGTATTTGTTCCCATAATCTAGGAATACATACTGGTAGATATGATAGACTGGAAAGAAACTTGCGTCATTGTCAATTATGTGATTCTAATGAATTAGAAGATGAGTATCATCACTTTATGTTTAAGTGTTCATTATATGTTCTGTTAAGACAAAATTATATTAAACGTTATTACAGAGTTAGACCTAGTATGTTTAAACTTGTTCAGCTGTTTAATACACAAAATAAATCTGAAGCATCTATGTTAGGTAAATATATATCGGAAGCATTTAAGATTCGTAATACTTTATTAATGAATATATAAACCAGATCATTAATTGTTCATAGTAATAAGTAGATTTTTACATTATCATTTAGAATATTTAAATCACGTTTTACCCTTAAGTTATGATATTTAATTCTATTGTCGTCATGTATTCAATTATATATTGAAAATGATTGTTCCAACACGTATACATATACTAATGTCAAATAAAAACCTTGTACTAACTTTGATGATTGCAATAGCACTTTTTTCAGTTCATCCTTTGTATGTCAATAATGCTAGTCGCTATCAGCTTTGTTTAGTTGTAATGTTGATATTTTATATGAAAACATAACACAAAAACTGTAAAATTTACGTGTTATAAAATATGTTCTGTTCTGTATACTTTTTAGTTTGATAGATTTGTGATTTACAATTCCAGTTCATCCTTAAAAAAAGTTGATTATAATATCTATTTCACACTACATTGTATAATTGTAATTGTAATATATTTAATATATGTATGAAACACAAAAAACTGTATAGTTAACTTGTAATACAGTCTGTTCTGCTCTGTTCTGATATTAAGTCCAAATTTCACTGAGCATAACATAATTAATACTTTGGAATCAAACAGAAAACAACAACAAAGCAGTTACTGCAAGGCTTGCGCGCATTGAATGATAGTTAGAGCGTGGGCTGATTAGCGGGAAGAAACCACGTGACGTGTTAATTAGTGCCCAGTCTGGGCCCAAAATGGGGGCAGCGGCTGTGTTAACCCCTTCCTCTAAATGCAATTAAGAATCTTAATTTTACTTATAAGTAATTTATATATTATAAGATACAATTAAAGCAATACACGACTTCATTAAATGAAACTAAATGAATTGGCTACAACAGTATTTATTGCCATAAATTGTACAGGTGTACTAAAATATAGACAAATAAGACATAAAAAAAACATATGGTATTTCGGACAGAAGTGTCAATTGTTATACAATGTCTGACTCCTATTATTCATTTAAGCTGCTTTTATATGTGTGATTTTTGTAAATAAAAACGTGATGTATTTAGTGAATGCATAATCAGTGTGTGTATACCATGTGATAAAATACGACATATATGCTACGTCGGAAGGCAATATTTTGCTTCGAATGAAGACTTTAAACAAAGATAACTTCACTTTTTCTTCTCCTTTTTAAATATAACATAGCGCAGTCTATGCCGCTTACGGGGACCCGTAACAATACGGCCGTCTGACATGGCACTGGCAAAACATTATTTTGGAAACTGGCTTGTCGAAGTGTTTGATGAAACTAATTAACTTATCAAACTTCGGCAATAAAACGAAGGCGGGACTCTTTAATTAGGGGCCCGTCATTTTTGTTAATGCCAAATGATTTAAACATATTTATGATCGATGGTGTCTTTCGAACGAAACAGGGGGCGTCGAAAAGGTACTGGTCTACCTAGAGATAGCTGGCCAAGTAAGAACAATCTTGAATTTTTGTAGGTGGTGCTTGTACGTTTAAGGCTCTAGTTTTTTGTCGTTTCGGCCATTGCATAGTTCCTCTAAATAGGATCTAAGTTTTGAGTATTCGACTACTTGGCTTGTCCCTTTAGGTTTCTTTGTTTATTTACACCACTCCAATTTTAACTCAAGGCCAACTTCTGCGTGTACAATATTCAAAATGTGTATCAACAAATAGTTTAAAAAGTATCAACATGAAGATACCTGTAACTGCCGTCGATGGCGTCTGTGTCGTCGTGTCTTTTAACTCTGTAATGAAAACAAACGGTCAATGAAATTTCTGGTCAGCAAAAACTATCTTGTAAAAATTTACGCATAAATGAATAGTACGAGATGTCAGGTTCTCTTGGCAATTTTTTTGTCAATTGGCCTGACTTCTCACAACTTTGTTAAATCTGACCACTCGATTAACGACAGCTCGAACGGTTGTATCAATAATTGTAATGAAATCTGCTGATCCAAGTTTATTCATTAAACATTGAAGGCATAAGCACATTTTGAAACTGAAAAGCGATGACGTTAACAACGTTATAATCTTAAACAAAGCTCTGACAAATTGGCCCTTTGCTTGTTAAAGAAGGATTAACTATTTAATTGTGATAGTGTTGAAAAGTATTGGATCACATGTGAGGTTGAATACTCATAATCTACTTTAAACCTTATTTCTATCCTGTTTCGCCGACCACTCAAAGGCATTTAGCCGGACAACTATTATTAAAGTTAGACTCTTATTCAGAAAAATACATACACATGTATAACAAACATAAATTTTGACTGATAAACCTTTAACTAATTACTAAATAATGCATGAATGGAAAATATTAAATACCGATAACAAGATTGTAACCTAGTATTTGATAGCTGAAAACGCACAAATATTAAATGATTGGTGAATGCTAAAAGATTTACTGTGATCTTCTATGGTCTCATAAGGTAGGAATATTGTGTTTTATCCTCATTTCTTTCAAATTAAGCTCGGTATCCTGCATAAGAACAATTGTTTTCAACATTTATTTATCATTTTTGGAATATTTAAACAATAGTATTAATTGTGATTAATCTTATTTGGGAGTACGAGTGTATCTTTAAGGATATTGTGATATATGTATGTCGGCTTATGATTATGTGTAGTCTTTAACATGCCACAGCGCGGTAATTTTATGTCCACTGGGCTTACCGTTTTAGTTTTAATTGTATATATTTTATTTTTGATTCATTCTATTGCAAAATATCATAAAATAATACCTAGCCTAAATCATGCACTATGTTCTACTTGCTAATTTCCACTAACTTAAGTCGTTAGTTATTTAGATAATTAAAACACGATTAACTATGTAATATTTACGGATATTCAGATGCCATGGCAATACATAATAACGATTTAATAAAACGAAGCATTTTAGTAGAAAAACACTGAAAAAAGAAATCCAAAAGGGTCACAACTCAAATTTTGTACACATGATTTTACGGGAAGAAACTGAACTTTACAACGCATAATACAATATGCTCAAGATCATATTTATCAGAGCAACGGGAAGACCAATTCTATCCCCCTCCCCCGATGGGAAGACCACAAGTATCTGCCCCCACTCTCACTCCCACTCCCCGTTGACGGTATCTTAATAACGAAAAAAGAATGCTTGTGTTCCAGTATCTATTCAAGTTGAATGAAAGAGAAGAAACTGGTGCTTTCTTTCCATGTAACGTAACATTATTTGACACTGTATTGAAAAACAATGATAGTTTCAAGAGTAAGTTTTAGACAATCCATTGCCTGTGGAACGCTGTATAGGGTGAAGAATTTTTTTATTTGGTCAAGTAAGTAACATTTCTGTGATATTAATTTGAAATCTGGCCAATGGTTTCTGAACATAATACTTTCCAAGAACGAATCAACATAGGGTGACAAACTATAATACAGGGTTTTCTTAGATGGTCAACAAACGATTATTTCTGTAACATTATTTTAAAATCGGGTCAGCGGATTTTGAGGAAAATATTTTCAATGTTTTCCATATACATGTATACATATATTGTGAAAAGTAGCCCAGCCCCTTACCCGGTCATATTTTTACGAATCAACATTAGGTGAAGGAATTTGATACAGGGTCACCTACTAAGGAATATTTCCTAAAGTTATTTTCCTAAGTTAAGAAGGTCATAAGAAGGTCATAAGAAGGTCATTGGTCATATGCTATATTGTCTTGATTATATATGAAATACATTATTTTATTAATTTTATGATATATACACATTTGTATGGCCATTAGAAAAAATACCAAACTGTTAAAATAAATGTGTTGAAATGGCCCTAATTAAATGTCTTGATAAACGATCAATTATAGACTTCAACAAAAAGACACGGAAAATAATATGTAAAAGAAGGAAGTTTATCAGAGATGATTTGATATTTCTGTACTTAATCAACTAACGTTTCCCCTAAAGAACAGGTCTACCAAATTATGGTCAAATCTGAAATCGTCCAAAACTGAAATGTTCTATCGCAACTTATAATAAAGGGACGGATCAACTTTATGACCCTAATAAATTCTGTATTTCTTATCTGCCTTAATCTTACACTGCGTCCAGTAGATAAATAAGTGCTAAACTAGCGTATCTTAACGCTACCATTGCACTGAGAAGAGAAATCGATAGAGACCGTCGCTACCCTGATAAGCTCCAAAGTTGGCAATAATAAACTTCTGGATTTGTCCCTGAAGTGTTCATATTCATATTTTGTATAAAAGTATAATTGATTGGGTATTTATTTGCAGAAGATTGTAAGTTGAACGAAAAGAAACGTGCTTTAGTTTATTGTTGATTTACCTACGCACAGTGGAACAAAACATCCCATAACTAAAAACATAAACATTTCATGTAATAATTGAAAAATAATTATTTTTTAGTACCCAATTCATCTTCATTCACAAATATTGACATATAAACGTTAAATATGCACTATTACTCCAAATAAGATTGAACAAATTTAATACAATTGTTTGAATATACCAAAAAGGATGAAGAAATGTCGAAAACAATGGTTCTTATGAAGGAAAGAGAGTTTAATTTAAAAGAAATGTGCAGAAAACACGGTATTGCTACCTTATGACACGATAGCATTCGCCAATCATTTAATATTTTTAAACCTTCTGCTATTAATTACACAGTTATAATATTGTCAATAGTAATTAGAAAATTTCATCAATGCATTATTTAGTAAGTAGTTGAACTTGAAGGTGTATCACTCTAAAATTATGTTTGTTTTACATGTGTATGTATTGATTTTGAATAAGAGTGTCACTTTAAAATTGGACACTATTATTCAGGGTGACTTGGAAAGCAAAAATACCTGTACAGTTGGTACAACCGGGCCTAAGGTCATAGAATCTTCCCTCACAAGCATTCATGGTATCGCTTGAGCAAGTTCTGTTTCGTGTAAAAAAGCAAAATCCTTGACTATAGCTACAGCTGAGTGCGTTCCATTCCAGCCAATGGGGTTTAAGAGTTGTTGTTGATTGTGTTGAAGTTGTGGCTACAACCGGTTTTGGCGTTGTTATCAATGTCCCACTACCCGTGGGGAGAAGCTTATCTAAAACATTTAGGAAACTATTAAAATGTATTAATGCATACTTTCGATGTTCACGGCGAGTTCGAGCAATAAATTTTGATTGTAAGTGAATCTTGGTAACAATTCAATTAGCATTACAATTATGATAAATTGGATCGTGGATCTTCATAACTTATTGTGAAGTTAATGTTTTGTTCGGGAGTAAACGTTAATGTTACATTCACAACGCTTCATAACCTGGTAGCATATACAGGGTACATTTGAGGATAACATTTTAGATCTCAATTTGTCCAAATTTACAATTGGGGCTATTGGCACTAATTTTAGAGAACAAATGTTTATTAAGGCTACTACAGCGCATCCACAGCCTTGCTTAAAAAAACACCCAAATTGGCATTCACCCCCATAGCAAAAATGAGGAACAACATGTTTCCAGTAATCAATTCCATGAGATACTGCAGCAATTATCATACAAAAAAATGCGTTTTACAAGCACTTGTTCGAAGGATCACATAATCTCGAAGATTGTTATAAATCTTTTAGAATAGATCTAGTTTATGTTTCCACCTTCTTTCCGTTTGAAATTCAAGTTCTGTTTCAATACACAGATATATATATTGGAAATGGAAACAGACGTGTTGCTCCAGCGATGATAATAGCAGCCTCATCATGAACTTTCTCTAGTTCTTTTCGTCTCCTTGCGAAAGATTGTCCTAAGCAATATTTGCATATTCCATCAGAGGCCGAATAAATGTTTTATAAATAATTTCAATAGAATAAAGATCTAGGTCGTATTTGTTTTATCGCATAATGCAAATACGTTGCCAGGCGTTTGCTTCGAAAGACTGAAAATGTTCATGCCATGAGGAGCTTCTAGAGAGAGTGACGTCCGCTACTTAAACATCATCATAAAGAGAGGAAGATGTGCCTTTTTTGCCTTCGAGAACTGAGAATTGATTCGGTTCTCGCTAAGTTAAATGATACAAGCAAAGTTTCGGCCCATATATGACTATTTTCAATGCCCCCCATTAGTTACTTAGCAGCAAACATTAGGTCATCAACAGTGGTATAATAGGAAGAGTCATATCATTTAAAATAGACAGGGAAGAGAAGGGATCCAAAGGTTGAGTCTTGTGGGACTGCGGAAACCATATCAGACATAAAACCAGACAAAACAGCGAACGGTTCTCTTGCAAAATGCCACTTTCCTCTACTTGAAAAGAAGGCATTCATGCCATACGCGATCAAAACCATTTACTATGTCGCAGAAAACGTAAAGGATAGTTGTTAATTTCAGTGAAAAGAACGAAATATATTACACCGCGTGAGCACCAAAAGTTCTTTGAACGAAGAATTCCCTTAAAATAGAAAGTGGTTTGGGTAAATTCTGCGAGGTGTTAACGTAGAGGTGAATTATAGTACGCGAATGTGTGCATATAAGTAGGAACTCTTCTTTCAATAAAGTGTAATTGTACAAATACTGCTAACGTCTAAAATGTAATGGAATCATAAGGATTGAAATGAAAGTATTAAAAATAAGGATGTATTTATTAAAAACGAGTATATAAAAAATAAATATATGGTTCAGGGCCCCGTTTCAATCAAGATCAAGGCTAAAAACTTTCTAAGCGTTACTCCGTTTCTGGCATAACCTGCGTTTCAATCAATAATCAGGGTGAAGGACATTTATCACATATATTCCTGCTTGTATCTTTACGGTTAAACTGATCAAACATAAGAAGCGTAAAGTTAACGACTTAGATATCGTGTTGAAACGGGATCCAGGACCAAATCAATTTAAACGTTCACACAAAACACCTACCACAGACTTGACATGTTTTTGGACATATCTGCGTTGCAGACTCCAAGTCCTTACATATGAAATTACTGAGGATATCACAGTTCGGGTCAGCGTCGACACATCCTAAAATGTATGGAAAATGATAACGGTCATAGCTCGTTTGTCGATTACACTGAATGGTTGTGTGTGTGTCATGGAAGCCGGCTGCACCGTTTTATTTTATTAAAAATCATCCCAGGAACCTCATACAGATCAGCACGGCCCCTATACATTCCTAAAATTAAGACATAAGTCAAATATGTTTTGGTTTTGTTTAAAACTGCGCCTTTCTCACTATTTGCACCTTGTGGTGCAAAATAATTAAGATTCCTAAGAGTAAAATCATTGAGATTAACTGCTATATTAAAAGTACTATCTACTCGCAGCGTAGTTAAATGAGAAGAATTCTAAAATTGCAAACCGTCCTTAAACATCCGAGGTTGTTTTTAATGAATAATAGCCGAGGTTTTCCGATTGTATGGGCCCCTTGTCGACACACCCGTCAGTTAACTTTCAGAAATATGCGTGATTTAAAAGCAGAAGTAAGACTTTCAGTAAAGGGTGCTGGCAACAGATTACTGTCTATTTCACTACCAACTTGTACTCAATAGGTACGTATTCCCTTTTAAATACTCATTTGTTTTTCAAAATAATAATTATAACATGCTAGTATTTAATTTTTTTAAACGAATCTGAGTTTTCCTTTTACAAACAACGTTATACCTAAGAGAATACTGACTTTGATTAAGGCAACAAGTAGTTAATATGATTAATTTGAAACACATTACCTATTCCAAAATCCACTAACTTTGATGGCAATATACCAAAACCTGCAACAAAAAGAATGTACTTGAGCTCCGCAACACATGGAAAATGACATGCAGGTAGATATTGATCTTATATTAGTCTGTTAATGTTGTCAGTTTCCCTGTAACTTAAAGTATTATTCGTAATCTATTGTAATAACATAAAAAGTTACCATGACCGAAGAGCAGTTCCAATCTGTAGACGGTCGCTTGATTCTTCTACTTTATTCATATGCTACTATATATAATAGCAATCGTTTCTATAAATAGTAGCAATCGTTTCTATATATAGTAGCAATCGTTTCTATAAATAGTAGCAATCGTTTCTATATATAGTAGCAATCGTTTCTATATATAGTAGCAATCGTTTCTATAAATAGTAGCAATCGTTTCTATATATAGTAGCAATCGTTTTTATAAATAGTAGCAATCGTTTCTATAGTTTTTATAAATAGTAGCAATCGTTTCTATAAATAGTAGCTATTGTAGGTATCAGAGGCCACTTTGCAACTTTCGCCGTATATTCGATTCGGCCGGTGCGTTTTTAGCTGTTCAGTAATTACTCATTCATTAGTTATGAACGTCGTCTTAATTCATAACATATCACAAACCATTATGTTAATTGCCTATGCATTATATAGTGAATTCACCAACTGGACCTCTCAATTATAGTTCTACCGAAAGGTGCATTATCAGGTACGTTTTAAAAAGTGATTTTAGGATAGTCTCCCTCGAGCAAATAATCTTATCAAACAAACAATCATTCCGGGATTCCCCATTTATTTTATTTCTACCATTTTTTAAGACTAATTTCTGACTGCTACTACCACAAGTTGAGATTCGACCCAAAGTTCACAAAAACTTTTAAATCATTCTTCAATTTCAATCTGAATATATCGAACTACATGGAAGCAAAGCAGGATCCATAATAAACAGGATTTTGTCCATTAATATTCCGACCCAAAATTAAGCTAGTTCTCTGGTAGTTCCATTAACCTAAATTTTAATGCCTTAAATTTGGAATCAAAATTTAACTATTTGGCTGCTGATTTCTATTCAGTAAATTAAATGAACAGGTTCAGTATTCGGTAACGGCTTGAGTCTGAGTTTCAGAAAAGGTAATTCTTAAATATTTCAAAATATATATAAATAATGTTGCTCAGGCTAGTAACTATGAATCGCCAGATGCGTTATCGTACTTTGTTGTCAATAAAAAAACATGGGTTGGAGTTCCGATGCGGAGAACTGAAACACGGCTAAATTGATTTGTTTCAGGAATTGGAAACCAAAGTGCTTTTAAATGCTTTATGAGCCCATACTTACTGCATTTCCCGCACGTCTTGGCACACTGAGTTATGCTGAGATATTCTGACTGGCACGCAAACGCCTTGAGACCTGCACAGTTAAGCGTTCCTTTGTCTGTACATCCATCTTAAATATACATAGGACATTCTTTTAACGTGACTCGTTTGCGTTTAATACGGTCAGACACTTAAAACATAATTTGAACAAAATGCGTGTAAACAAAATGCTCGTGAAAAAGTACTTGTTTAAATGGTAACAAATCATCAGAAGTTGAAAATAATGGGAGCGAGTCCTTTCATGTAACAGATAACAGAGCGAAAAGAAAATGAAGATATTGTTAATTTAACTACGATACAATGAACATTTGGATCTGAAATTATACTAAGACGCTATAAAACAAACATTTACAAGAACGCATATTATCATGTGACCCGTATGACTAGAATGCACAGTATCACGTGACCGGAATGACAAGAACGCACAACATCACGTGACGCGTATGACAAGAACGCTCAGTATCACGTGACCCTATTGATAAGAGCACACATTACCCGGTGACCCGTAGGACAACAATACACATTTATTCGTGACCCGTATGACAACAACACACGTTTATTCGTGACCCGTATGATAAATGTTATCAGGAATTAAATTTTAAGACTTTATAAAGCAAAGATTTACAAGAACACACATTTGCACGTAGTCCGTATGTCATATTTGATCAGGAATTATACTTTAATTGCATAAAGCGAACATTTAACAGTACGCACAAACTTACATATTGAAACATGAATCTATTAAGAATAACCAAACCAGTTGGTTAATTGTTTGTTTTAAAAAAGATTATTTAGATATGTCCGTTATCTTATGTGTTTTGACACCACCATGACACCGACAACGTAAAGTGATTTAAATGCCATTATTGGCATGATAAAGAAGTGACTGCAATCCAAAGTCACATCTAGTTACAGTGAGATATAAAGATATCCGCGTGCAATGCTATACCTCTGTTTAAACAAACATTTTGGTTCATTAACGTGCCCATTGTAAAGCACCGATACTAGGGAGACAACTTGTTTTGGGTTTTACCAGTCCTGTGTATTCTTAATGTTCAAGTTCTACTCTATAGTGGCAAGCGCATACCAGGTAGCTACTGGTATCAATTGCAAACGTTTTTTTCTTCAGTAAAACGCGCTCGTAGGTTCAACCCAATACCTTCCGCATCCGAAGAGGATTCTTTACCACTATATCACTGTGAGTTTGGTTTGTGGTCAAGCCAGACAAGTGGGTTTCCTCCGGGTACTCCGGTTTTCCCCACAACACAAGACCACACTCTCGCGTAATATCGTGCCAACGAGAGTGATTGATATGATGCTGCAATAACTTGTTCCACAATCGTTGTAAAATAAATAAGTTTAAACTATATCACTGATAGTCAGAGCTTGGTTTCGGGGCAATACAAACTCTTACCGACACATGCGGGTACGGAGCAATTTTTCAACACATCGTCGGCATAGCACTGCTGTTGACCATTGCGGTAGGGATCCCGACATTTATTGCCTGCCGCGGTTACACTTTTGGAAGGGAAAAAGTTTGGCGCGACGGGTAATGTTGGAGGAGCTATTTTTACCGCATCGGTCCATAACATGCATTGTTTACCGTCGGACGTTGTATCGGTGAAGCCGTCAAATGCAAAGCTTCTGTTAGAGTAATAACATTCTGGAAAATAAAATAGGTAAATTAGGTTTTGAATGGCCCATGATTTAGATGAAAATTAAGCGCTAGGGTTATAACACTGTGTTGGATTTGGCATAAAGAAACACCGCGGAGCAAACGCCTAGACTCGTATGATCGTATCCTTGCCTTTACAGTTGTGAAAGGCAATTAACAATTCAGAGTCAAATGTTAACTATCTCCTGCAACCAAGTTTCATTTGAGAATCTCGAATCATTCTGATTACCTTGGCATAAGGGAACTGGACAGTACTGCCATTCGAACGTCGTCGTTGATATGAAACACCACGGATGTCCTAACACTGAAATAAGCAGATAAGTACCGTGAGCTCAAAGATATAACATTTTTTTCTGTATTTTGACCGATGCTTATGCACGGAGCAATTGAGGGATTGCAAAACAGTTTAGCACGCACCAGCAATGACAGTCAAGACCTGAAGTAAATATGATGACTAAAACATCAAAAATCAACCATAAAAAAGTTGGAGATAATGGCTTTTCAATTATTGCTTTTAGAGTTTTCATTTTCACATTAAAAGAGATTTCATATGAATACTTTCCTTTTTCGATTTTGTTCATGTATATACTTAGTTATGTCATATTTTTTATTTCTTTTTTGAGCTTGTACCATACACTACGTTTTGTCTGGCTGATCGAATTATTTGTCTAAATTGTATCTCCGATTTTTTTCAGTGTCTGTTAAGCCTTAGCATTTTATATATATCAGGCCGAGGAATCACGTGACTTCAACGGGGTTCTCACATTGGTCACCACGGGTCAAAACCAATGTAAACAAACAAGTAAGTGACGTTAAATCTCAATTTATTTTTTGACAGAAAATATGTGAAAATATTTCTTAGCCTTTAAAATACTATGATATGTATTGCCTCTATACGTGTAAAATATTTGCTTGTATGTTAATGATACAATCCTTGGTCAAAATTTCAACGTTGCATTATTTTTGCAAAGGATTGCATCATTAAAAAACAAGCAAATCTAAAATAATGGCTATGACCAATGTGAGAACCCCTTCAAAGTCACGTGATTTCTCACCCTGAATATGATGTTTGTGTAGTTTTTGTGTTACTTGGCTTTCCCGTAGTTTCCATTGTTTTATTGGTCTGGTTTATTCAGTTATCCGCGTGTAAAGGTAGTACGTAACCCGTTGGTACCCAGAGTGCGCTGAATAAAATAGCGAATGCGTGGGTCCATCGAGTGACGCAACGAAAACAAGTAAACAAGAGATAGGGAAGTCATATTAGTGCTATTTATCGCGAGCCTGGGGTAACATTACTTCGCAAAATGATGGATTATATCAACGGATTTTGATAACTGATGTGTCATAGTGAGGATATCTGTCTGATATAGTATATACCGGTATGTTGTTTGCATATAAGTTATTCTGCGCCAAATTCAGTGTTTAAACAATATGATATCGACTTTTCTTTCATGCTTAACAATATGGGGTTTTAACAGTGAAATAACAACAATGAAAATATCAATTTGATATTTTCACTACAACAGAAGGAGTGAAAGTATCAACTTTCAGAACTACTTTTAAATTCCTTTGTTATTACATGTACTTGCCTTGATCAAAACAGAACACCGGACTTCAGTAAATTATGTCAAAAAATGTAAAAAAAAATAAAGAAATGTTTTATAAATTTAAATAAATATATAATTGGAAATTAACAACTTACAGTTTATTACCGGTAATCCCGTTTATCAAACATTTTACTGATCTTTGAAGCTGAATGTTCGAACATTTGCTTTCATACCAAACAAATTACAGACAAAAATAACTGTTCGAACATAAATAAAATTTTATATCATCGTTCAAATGCATTTTGAACTGTTTGCCGTTCTAGTACGTAAAATGAGCTTCCTGGAGAATTCACACAACAATTTACAGATAGATCCGGTTTTTTAACCCCACCAACAACTCAAAATGTGTCAATAAACTAGCGTGGCATTTACTCTTTATCTGGAAAACAAACATTTTAAAGCGAAACAGACTGGTCTCTGACAGTAAGATGACTGAATATTAACTTACTATAAAAACACGCGTACATGCAGGCTTAAACTAAGAAGAATGGTTAAAATCCAATGAGTATCCACATTTGTATTGCTGACACATTTGACCTTCCAAATTTTCATTCTTTAAATACCGGCGTAGTAATTTGGTTATGTATTCATGCCCATCTTAAAATAAAAAGTGTTTTCATTATTTTTTTTGGAAAATATGTGCACTAATAATAGTTCATTGTTTACTGTTCATAAAGCTTTGCAATAAAAAACGAGCGAATATTAAGCTATAAGAATGAATAGCAGAGAACTATTTATCAGTAAACCAAGTAGAAAAGTTGACAGCCATAATTATGCATGAGGGGCGCCCCACGGGTAGCGGCGTAAACCCCACCGTTTTCAAAAAAGGGGGTAATTCAGAAATAAATAAAAAAACAAATAAACATAAAAGAAACATAAAATTTGTTTATTTCAGTGTAAGATTGTATTTAATTTCACTCGTGGTCATAAAAAAACTACATTTTCACTCGTGGCTTCGCCACTCGTGAAAATATGTTTTTCTATGACACTCGTGAAATAAAATACGATCCTACACTGAAATAAACAAATATTCTCTATGTCTTGGATTGGTTTGTTTCTTCACTTCTCTCATTTATAGCAACCAGTATCAGGGACATATTTTCTATTGCATTGTTAATGATTAGTTTGTGGAAATTAATTATGAACAATTACTTCGACCATTGTCACATGATATGTTTGGTCAATAATAACAATTAATTTCCAATTAATCCTGTCTTACCCATTCTGTAAATAGTACGACCCGACTGTAACCGGAAACGTTTACTCAAATGACGTCACGATAACGCGGGAAAAGATCAACCACTTGAAATCACTTTTTAACGTAAAATTGAAACACTTATGGCAACGATACATTTAACTTATCATAATTTGATACTTTCTAAAATGTTAATTTATATATAACAGTACCTGCTGACACAATGCAATCAATTAGAAGATCAAAAATGTCCATGTATATTGTTATGCGATGAATTGCGATCCGAACATATCCGAAGATGTTGCGTTCATCGATTGATTAACGCAATTGCCGAAAGGAAGTTTATATAGGGAATGGAAGTTGATGTATAAATATATATAGTTGGAGTATTTTAATATTTTCAATGTTTTCGCTTTATAGTTCTGATCAATGGTCAATAATTCTGCGACAAGGAAGGTTAAGTATGTCACAACGAACAACGTGGTTTTGAAGAGAATAAAACTGGATAATGTTGATATTTAACATTAAACATTATGATTCATTTTTACCTTCTTAATTAAAGGAATAATTGAATCCTGGCACATACGTGTCGGCCAGGCAACTGATAACAAACTTGTTTTAAGCCTTAAGACATGATCAAAAATGGGTTATCGCCTCGGCAGAGACAGTACGCAGACTGTCGGAATTGCTAATGCTACTTTTAAAGATAGTTATATTAAGAAACAAACCGAGTGCAATCGCACGAAGTTTATATGGCATAAAACAAAACTAACTTCTATTCGGATCCCGACAGTAGCTATCGGCCTTATTAAAGCTGCACTGTATTTGGACTGTATTTTTGGAACGAGCCAATTTTTGCGAAAATCCATGGAAACCAATGATATAAGACTGCTGACAAAATATTAGATCGCAGATATTTATATTTAAGTTCAAAAACTAATGTTTTATGCTTTTTTCTTAAACCGTTAGTAACGGTTAAAGCCATAAAACATTATTTTTCGAACGGAAATATGAAAATCTACAATCTGATTTTGTCGGCATTTTTATATCTTTGGTTTGCAGATATTTACGCAAAACTTTGCTCTTTCCAAGACAAAAAATAAAAAAAAAGTTTTTAAAATTGTCAATCTGTGAGAGTGCAGCTTTTATGCAAGCTTCAGAAAAAATAAGAGTTTGTCAGTTGAGTACGAAACAAAATATATGTATCAGAACAAAATAAGCAATGTTTGAAAACAATTGGAAAATTGTAGAACCCTACTTCCGGGAGTGTGATGTCAACCCGTGGGTAAAGATAAACTATTTGTTCGATATGCTCATTCAGCCCATTCTTATTCATTAAGAGTGTACTTCATGCCACCTAACTATTACATATATTTGGGTCCGAGGTCGTATTAAATAACCAACTTATATCAATCTCAATGCTGCACTCTCACAGATTTACCATTTTTACAATTTCTTCATGTTTTTGCGTAAATATCTCCAAACTAATGATATAAAATTGCTGACAAAAAATCAGATCGAAGATTGTCATATTTCCGTTCGAAAATAAATGTTTTATGGCTTAAACCATTACTAACGGTTTAAGAATGCATAAAACATCAGTTTTTGAACTTAAATGTAAAAATCTGCGATCTAATATTTTGTCATCAGTCTGGTTTCCATGGAATTTCGCAAAATTTGGCTCGTTCCTAGACAAGAAATAAAAAAGTTGTCAAAACGTTCAATCTGTCAGAGTGCAGCTTTAAAATTTAAGACTAGAATTTTAAGACTAGAATCTGAGTGTTTTGATTGGACTGTAAAATTTACTGCCCAATAGAGTGAATGGAATCAATGAAGCATGTCTAAGGATAACGATAAGAACTGTATTGAATACCGCCCCTGCAAGATTGGTGAAAAAAAATAATATGTACAGTCGAGCCCCTTTGGCTCGAACTCGCTTGGCTCGATTTCCTTGTTTGCTTGAACTGGAAGTAAAGGACCGATTTCTTTTTACTAGAGGTTGACATTTCCGCTTGGCTCGAAAATTCCGAGGCTCGAGGTATTTTCGACGGTCCCTAGGAATTTGAGCCAACGGGGTTCGACTGTACTTAAAGCTAAGCTTAAAATTAGTAAACAGCTCACTTTTATTCGGATCCCTGCAAAAGCTGTCTGCACTATCAATGCCACCGTCAGGAAAGCTAAGGTTTTGTCCCTTGAATACAGAAACCTCGTCCCACCTCACACAGGGCTGCTGGGTGACTGTGGTGTCATAGCGACCCATGTACGCTTCACTTCGATAATAACAATCTGTAAGATACGAAACCAAGAAAATAATGTTGTGAAGTTTTCACAAGTATTTCATTCATGTACAATTGACAAATGATGAATCACGCCCAAATTTAGCAACGAGACGTCGACCGTTGGTTTTTAATTGATAGCGTATGTTCATGTAAGAAGGAAATTATGGGCCGATTGATCAGAACTTTAATAATATTCACTACTTTGTTAACGTCATTGTTGTGATATTTCAAGTATTTACTGCTCTATGAATACACGTGTGATCTGCAGTGTTCTAGCATACCGGATAGGCATTTCCGATGAATTCAGCCTTGCTGGAAAACTCCATCTGGCACCCCCATGCCAGATGAGTCACGCGCAGTGACGTAATACTTTCTATTTCTTTTGTTATACACTTTAAGTTATCATAATTATGATATTTCAATAGATCATTCCATGAACATCAAGCTTACAAAAATATGCCTTCAAAACAAAACAAATTAACCCTTAAAAGACGTGATATCGAAGGAACTTATTGACGTATGCCTGGATACAAATTACTGCCCGTCATGACGTCAGTAAACATCACCGCGCGCGCTTTTTTGTGAAATGTACAAAAATGCGCTTTTCTACGTATGTTTTCACAAAAACATGTAATCTTAGGTATGCTAGAAAAAATATATCTCATGTGTGTCCAATCCGGATAGAATAATCCGACCCTCGGGCACGCTGGGTAGCCGGTAACTCGCCAAGCCTCGTTACCTGGCAACGCAGGTGCCCTTGGGTCGGATTTTTCTATCCGGAACGGAAACACAAGACAGATATTATTATTCCTAACTATATTTGAGACATCTGTTTCAGATGTACACCTTTTATATTTATCATTCACGTCTAAGTTAGCAATGTTGTCGTAATTCTCATTTTTAACTTTAAACAGGTTCTAAACAATTGGCCCCATGTGTTGAAACAGAATATGTCTATAAAATATTTAATGATTTACACTTGACCATTTTACAAGAAGTAACGATACTGTATAAGTGCGGTTATTGTCTTAGATAAAAGGCATTCGACCACCATAACACTATATCTTTCTGGCACATTTGGATCAACTCGGCCATTTTCTATCGAAAACAACCTCGCATGTATATTGACGGTTTACATTGTCAGAATTCTTTACATTTAACTACGAAGCAAGTAGATCGCGTAATAATTTCACTTTAGCAGTTAAATTAATTACTTTACCCTTGGGACTCATAATCATTAATGCAAAATACACTACACTGAAAATATATTTAAACTTAGTTATACAAAATAATAGTACAAGGAATTAGTTCCATTATTTAAAATTATACGAACTACTTCTACTGATGTACCGGAATACATTCGAGGTTGTTTTCGATGGAAAATGGCCGAGGTGCTCCGAATGCTTTCTGATGGCTACTTGTATAGAATACCTTCAACTATTTTGTATTTAAATACCACTTACCTGATGCTGGCAAAGATGACGCCGACGAAACTAAAACGAAAGTTTAACATGTTAACTTGAGGTATATATGGTCTTAATATTCGAACCCCGTTAGCTCGAACTCCCAGAGACTGACGAAAATACTTCGAGCTTCGGAAAGTTCGAGCCAAGCGGGAATGCTTACCTTTAGTATAAAGAAATCGGCCCTTTTTACATCTATTGCGAGTCTGCGAGGAATTCGAATAAAGCGAGTTCGAGCCATCGGGGTTCGACGGAAACTTATTACATAAGGTATCCAGCCCACATACATATAGTATATACCCATATTTAGTACTTTTTGAATAGAATAGTTTTCTTTTATGCCAAAAACGTATTATATAATCATTTACTGAAGACCTTTCTGCTTTTATAGTGACTATGACGTAAGCAGGATATACACGTCATAATTTGCTGTTATTAAAATGAAATGACTAAACCTTATTCTGTGTTATGTTAAGAAGGTAAATAAAGGTTTTGCTTCATGTAAAACATATTTTTAAGGGCAGTAAAATCTGATTTCTTTAATATTAACAGAAAAACAATTGTCTGTGGTGTTTATTAACAAGGTTTAAGCATTATCATCATAAATAAACCTGTTACTGTCGACGGCTTCTGCGACGTCGTGTCTCTTGCTTCTGTAATGAAAAGGACGTACAAAATAAGGGAAGTAACCCGTGAATGGGGCTACACTACACCATAATTATTGCACCACTGCATTGATATATTATTGAAACACTTCCTTTGTTGAAATACTGATCGATTATATTTGTTATGTATAATTGTAAGTGTTGCCAGGGGGTGCCCCGATCCCTGTTAGCACATATGTTTCGGGGAGAATAAAAGGGACTTCATTGAAGTCTCAAAAAAAGGACGTACATAAGCAAACTTTTAGAAAGTACCCCTTATGTGAGAGGCGAACTGCTTTATCACTACAATTCTCAGCCTTTTGAAAGATTTGACAACCAACTGATATCGCGTGTTTAATTTCAAGCTAATTGGTGAAGATAGCTATAAGCTGCACTCTCACAGATTGAACGTTTAGACCACATTTTTTTTATTTTTTGTCTTTGAAGGAGCCAATTTATGCGAAAATTCATGTAAACCAGTGATAAAAGACTTCTGACAAAAAATCAGATCGCAGATGTTTACAATGTATGATGTAGTAATGATGTTTTATGCATTTTAAGCCATGAAACATTAATTTTCGAACGGATATATGAAAATCTGCGATCTGATCATTTGTCAGCAGTGTTATATAACTGGTTTGCATATATTTACTCAAAAACTAGCTCATTCCAAGACAAAACAATAAAAAAATATATGCTAAAATGTTAAATCTGTGAGAGTGCAGCTTTAAGCTGATGTGAATAAATTACAAAAACAATGTAATGGAACAGTGAAATGACAACAGCTCGTCATTTATTTGTGTAACGAGTACATTGTATCGTGCGACTAACGTTTAACGAAGCGCACTCGCAATGACATTTTTGCACCAAAGAGGCAGTCAATTTGCGCCGCCCGAACAGCGGTTTTGACAAGTCACTTTTAACACTTTCAAGAGTTTCTTTTGTCACTGCGCCGTTCACCGGGCGCCACTGCCCCATTCACCGGGTGCCACCGCGTCGTTCACCGGGCGCCACTGCGCCGTTCACCGGGCGCCGCTGCGCCGTTCACCGGGCGCCACTGCGCCGTACACCGGAAGCCACTGCGCTGTTCGCCGGGCGCCACTGCGCCGTTCACCGGGCGCCACTGCGCCGTTCACCGGGCGCAGTACAAAGCTAAATCAATGTGTGTATACCACGTGATAAATTGGGTCATAATGGCTACGTCGGATGGCAATATTTTGCTTCGAATGAAGACTTAAAACAAATATAAATTTCCTGTTTCTTCACCATTGTAAATAAAACATAGCGCAGTCTACGACACTCATGGAGCTCCTTCTTCGGGCTTTTACCAGAGTTTGATTGAGAGTTTAGTTTCTTATAACACTTCGACAAACCTCTTCACAATACAGCCGTCTGACGGAGCACTGTCAAAACATTATTTTGGAAACAGGTTTGATGAAACTAATCACATTATCCGGTAATAAAACGAAGGCGTGACTCGCTTAGACTGCCTTTCATTTTATTTAAAATGGTGTGGTAAAAGAAAAGCTATCTTTGATTAAAGTCTTCATTTTAAGCAAAATATTGTCCGTCGACGTAGCATACATGACGTTATTTATCACGTGGTATACACACACTGTACATGGCCTGTTTAATTAAATCCAATGTTAGCTGTGCAATGTACTTGTATGGATGTCTCGCAGAAGTATGGGCCAGCTTAACTAGAGTTTACGTGATACTGACGTATGGTGCATCGCTAATGGTGGCAGTTGGTTCATTTGATGTGTAAAGTCGATCAACAATTCCATTTTTCAAAACCATGAATCACACAGTTTATTTGCAAACACTAATATTTATTTATGAAACGAGACTTATGAAAAATTCCATGAATCACTTACGACAGCTACCACACGTCTTCCGACAGGCGTAGTTTTTGTACATAGGCTCGAGGCACAATTTTCCATCGTTCAGGATCAGAGGAGGGCAAGCACTTTCCAGTAAATCCCTGCAGTAATCGGTCCTTTGTGGAGGGTCAACGAGCTCCCTAATAATTGTTCCTGTTTAAAAAAGACATGATTGAAATAATGTATATAAAGTTTTACGTACATTTTCTACATACTAGCACATTTACATGATCAAGTATACATATGCTCTTTATTGAGAGCTGCTGACAGTTGATTTGAATCACCCTCAATTACGTTTGATGGGGGGGGGGGAAACACTACTTTGTCCTTTTTGAGAGATCATGGGAGGTTCCTCTTGTATGGATCAAACCCACTCCCTCTTGGGTGAGAGGCGGATACTTATGACACTAAACCACTCTCATCCAGGTGGAGATCGAACCCTGCACTCCCTCTTTGGTGAGAAGCGGATACTTATTAAACTTAACCACTCTACTCAGGTGTGGATTAAACCAGCTACATCTTGCGTAAGAGGCAGACACACATAACACTTAACCCATATCAACCTGATGTGGATCAAACCCACTTCCGTTTAGGTCAAACCAATTCCCTCTTAGGTGAAAGGCAAACTCTTATTTTGCTAAACCCTTATCACCCAGGTGGGGAGCAAACCCACTTCCTTTTAGATCGAACTTACTCCTTTTTCGGTGAGAGGCGGACACTTATAACGCTTAACAACTCTCAGTCTAGTAGGGGTCGAGCCCACTACCTTATGGGTAAGAAGCGGACATTTAAACACTTAACCACTCAACCCTGGTGGAGATCGAACCCACTACCTCTTGGATAAGAGGCGAACACTTATAACACTGAACCCCTCTAAATCAGGTGGGGGCCAAACCCACGTCCTCTTTAATCTAACCCAATACCTGGCGGACACTTATATTACTTAACTTCTCTCACCCAGTTGGGAATCAAACCCATTTCCTCTCAGAACGAACCCATTCTCTCTTTGGTGTGGGACGGACACTTATGACACTTAACCACACTCACCCAGATGGGGATCGAACCCATTATCTCCTTGGTGAGGGGCGGACATTCATTACACTTAACCACTCTCAATAATTTGGGGATCGAACCCACTACCACTCGGGTGAGAGGTGGACACTGAGGTCACTTAAACACTCTCACCAAGGTAGAGATCGAACCCACTACCACTCGGGTGAGAGGTGGACACTGAGGTCACTTAAACACTCTCACCAAGGTAGAGATCGAACTCACTACCACTCGGGTGAGAGGTGGACACTGAGGTCACTTAAACACTCTCACCAAGGTAGAGATCGAACCCACTACCACTCGGGTGAGAGGTGGACACTGAGGTCACTTAAACACTCTCACCAAGGTAGAGATCGAACCCACTACCACTCGGGTAAGAGGTGGACACTGAGGTCACTTAAACACTCTCACCAAGGTCGAGATCGAACCCACTACCACTCGGGTGAGAGGTGGACACTGAGGTCACTTAAACACTCTCACCAAGGTAGAGATCGGACCCACTACCACTCGGGTGAGAGGTGGACACTGAGGTCACTTAAACACTCTCACCAAGGTAGAGATCGAACCCACTCCTTTTTTGGTGAGAGGCCGACACTTATGTCACTTAAACACTCTCGCCCAGTTGGGGATCTAACCCACTACTTCTTTGGTGAGAGGCCGACACTTATGTTACTTAAACACTCTCGCCCAGTTGGGGATCTAACCAACTACTTCTTTGGTGAGAGGCCGACACTTATGTTACTTAAACTCTATCGCCCAGTTGGGGATCTAACCAACTACTTCTTTGGTGAGAGGCCGACACTTATGTTACTTAAACACTCTCGCCCAGTTGGGGATCTAACCCACTACTTCTTTGGTGAGAGGCCGACACTTATGTTACTTAAACACTCTCGCCCAGTTGGGGATCTAACCAACTACTTCTTTGGTGAGAGGCCGACACTTATGTTACTTAAGCACTCTCGCCCAGTTGGGGATCTAACCAACTACTTCTTTGGTGAGAGGCCGACACTTATGTTACTTAAACACTCTCGCCCAGTTGGGGATCTAACCAACTACTTCTTTGGTGAGAGGCAGACACTTATGTTTCTTAAACACTCTCGTCCAGTTGGGGATCTAACCCACTACTTCTTTGGTGAGAGGCCGACACTTATGAACCTTAACTACTCTCACCCATGTCATCTAACTGACTTAGAATACAACCTCATTGGCTGATACATTGTCGACGCAAAATCCGACGCAGGGAGTGTGTATCGGATGATTGGCAGTAGGCGGATCTTTAAACACGCGCGAAAGTTGAATTCCTAATGATTAAGTCCATTAGTTAATGACTGGCTTTCTTCAATTTTATTGGCTGAAAATGTAGGTAGTATTCTAAATCAAAATAAAACATAAACGTCGAAGTTTAAAGGTTGGGTTCAGTTATTTAGTGTTTAATCATCAAGTTCAAACCTTTGTAACTCTCGAGTAAATATTGGGCTTTATCACCTGTACAACTACTATCAAAGTCTATGTTTATTATGTGTTGATGTTATTTGGTTTAAACAATTTTAGAATACAACCTACATTTTCAACCAATGAACTTGCAGAAAGATCATTAAGTACTAGGATCAATCATTAACAATTTTAACATTTGAGGATGTTTAAAGGTGCACATACTGCGACTCATCCGGTACACACTCCCTGCGTTAGATTTCGCGTTAACAATATGTCACTTATGTTGCTTCAGGTCATCTTACTATGACTAAAAATTTAAATGATTATTTTTTTCAAAATACCTGCAGGCACCGTCTGAGATGAGCTACATAGATGGCTATTGCAAACACCCTCGGAGTTGTTGCAGCATTTAGCACAGTATTGCAGCAACTGGCGTTTACCAACAGTAGAGGTAACCCCGGGAATTGAGGATGAGGATGAGTTGCTGGTCTCTTGGCTGCATTTCTGGGGTTAAAATAAGACGTACTGAGTTTGATCATTTTGAAAGGAAACGTGTTTTTCTGTGGAACGGCCGGCGTGTTTGTGAATCTCTGTCATGTTATATTTGAAATTATGTTAACGACTAAGTGATCTATCACTGTAAAAGAAAGCAGCATACTATTAAACATTGCGTTTGCGGTAGTGTTGGACATGTAATCATTGCTCTGTTGGTGTAAAAGGTGATGAATTTTACTACATTTTTTGAGATCAAATTGTAGTACATTTAAAAAGAAACTCATTTGTGCTTATTTGTTTCAATTTTCTTAATACTTTAAAATACCTACATCTTGAGGAATGCAGCCTAGTCTGTATCTAGGGTCGCCATTCAGGTTGATGGCTTCTGCATAGCAAAGCTGAAAACACAAACGTAATTGAAAAAAATAAAACAATTTAATAATGAAAAATTATCTTTTAAAGACTTAGAATGGAACACTTTTGAACGTCTATATGAGTACTTGTTCAGTTCGAGTCATCAACGAATTCGAGACAAGCGAGTTCGAGCCAACGGGGTTCGACTGTACAGTATTATAATAACACTGTCAGAGGCACTTACATCATCTCGGTAACATGATACTAACAAATTATGGTTTAAATATATATATACGATTAATGTGCTCTCTTTTCTTTGTATAACGGGTATTGACAAACCTCATATCTGTGGTTAACATTAAACATACCTCGTATTTACACACCTTATAGGCGATGCCATATATCCATGTGACATGCCTCAGTTCCTTGTGACATGCCTAATGTCCGTTTCGCCTAATGTGGGGTATAACATGTCTCATATTCGTGTGACATACCTCATACACGTTTAAAATGCCTTATACATGGTATTAACATACCTCGTGTACGTGTTACATACCTCATGTCTGTGTAACATACCTCATGATTCATATTTACTACCTCATATGTCTCTGCATACCTCATTTGCATTTGCATACCTCCAAACTCATATCTTTTAATACATGCCATATATCCGTAGCACATATGTAACATACTTCATATCTGGTATAAACATACCTCATACCTTCTACTTCTATACCTCATAGCTGGTATAAGCATACCTCATAGCTGGTATAAACATACCTCATAGCTGGTATAAACATACCTCATAGCTGGTATAACATACCTCATACCTTCTACTTCTATACCTCATAGATGGTATAAGCATACCTCATAGCTGGTACAAACATACCTCATAGCTGGTATAAGCATACCTCATAACTGGTATTTCATACTTCATTTCTGGGATAAATAAACCTCATATCTGGTATAAACATACCTCATAGCTGGTATAAACATACCTCATAACTGGTATTTCATACCTCATATCTGGGATAAATAAACCTCATATCTGGTATAAACATACCTCATAGCTGGTATAAACATACCTCATAACTGGTATTTCATACTTCATATCTGGGATAAATAAACATCATATCTGGTATAAACATACCTCATAGCTGGTATAAACATACCTCATAACTGGTATTTCATACTTCAGTTCTGGGATAAATAAACCTCATATCTGGTATAACCATACCTCATAGCTGGTATAAACATACCTCATAACTGGTATAAGCATACCTCATAACTGGTATTTCATACTTCATATCTGGGATAAATAAACCTCATATCTGGTATAACCATAACTCATAGCTGGTATAAACATACCTCATAACTGGTATAAGCATACCTCATAACTGGTATTGCATACTTCATATCTTGTATAAACAAACCTCATAGCTGGTATAAACATACCTCATAGCTGGTATAAGCAAACCTCATAATTGGTATTTAATACTTCATATCTGGGATAAACAAACCTCATATCTGGTATAAACATACCTCATAGCTGGTATAAGCCTACCTCGTAGCTGGCATAAGCATATATCATAGTTTGTATAAACTTACCTCATAGCTGGTATAAACAAACCTCATAGCTGGTATAAGCATACCTCATAGCTGGAATAAACATACATCATAGCTGGTATAAACATACCTCAAAGCTGGTATAAGCATACCTCGTACCTGGTAGTTCATACTTCATATCTGGTATAGCCATACCTCATAGCTGGTATAATCATACATCAGAGCAGGAATAAGCATACCTCATAGCTGGTATAAACTTACATCATAGCTGGTATAAACATACCGCATAGATGGTATAAACATAATTCATAGCTGGTATAGGCATACCTCATAGCTGGTATAAACATATATCATAGCTGGTATAAGCATACCTCATAGCTAGTATAAACATACCTCATAGCTGGTATAAGCATACCTCGTAGCTGGTATTTTATACTTTATATCAGGTGGTCTTAACTTACCTCATAGCTGGTATTATATAACTCATATCAGGTATAAAATACTTCATATCTGGTATTAACATACCTCAAATCTGTTACAAAGTGTAATTGTTTCACATTGGTCAGCAAACAGTGCGATTTCACACTGTGAACAATATTGCTGGTCCGGGTGTGCGCCTTAAAATAAAAAAAAAAACGAAAAATGCTCGAATTGAAGAGAATTACAATAGAAGAACCGAAAGTGCTTGAATATGAACGCCTAAAATTAAAGTACCTAAAGTACTTTTGTTTACGGCGCCTTAATGCAATAGTACCCAAAGTGCTTGAGTTTAGGGCGCCTTAATGCAAACGGACCGGAAGTGATTGAACTTAGGGCGCCTTAATGCAAAAGTACCAGAAGTGTTTGAGTTTAGGGTGTCTTAATGCAATAGAACCGGAAGTGCTTGCGTTTAGGGCGCCTTAATGCAAAAGTACCGGAAGTGTTTGAGTTTAGGGCGCCATAATGCAAAAGTACCGGAAGTCCTTGCGTTTAAGATGCCTAAATGCAGAAGTACCGGAAGTGATTGAGTTTATGGCGTCTTTATGCAAAAGGACCGGAAATTCTTAAGTTTAGGACGCCTTTATGCAATAGTACCGGAAGTGCTTGAGTTGGGGTGTCTTAAAAGTATCAACGGTGCTTGGGTATAGGCGCCTGAAAAGAAGTCAGAGTACCGAAGGTACTTCAAATTAACGTAATTGGATAGAAACCATTATAAACACATCATAACGAAACTGTACGGATATAATCATAAACATGAAATGAAAATGGTTCAAATACTAATAGTGTTTCATACTTAAAGTTATGATTTGCATTCTGAATCATAGTCTTTGCCAATGTATTTGGCAGTCATATTGCTTTTTTTATAAAAAGTTGTGTGAACAATAAATGAATTTTGATATAGTTTAGATTATCGACAAACATCAATAGTGTTCAATAGATATATCAAATAATAAAATATGACGTGTAAGTAAGTAAATAGTACAAATTTAATTATAAGTGTTAAATAAATGTTATAGATGAAGACATATGGCCGTTATTAACCAGTGAACACAAATGTTGAGACGTACTTGCAACGGCACCGCATCCATTTCTATTACAGTAGCTTTTTCCGGAGCAGCATTCGGCACACGTGATTACATCCTGAGAATCTGATTGGTCAGCTGTGACCTCGGATGTGACGTCATCTTCGCTCCTCGTGAAGAAACGCAGTGACGATGAGATGATATCGATAAATCGTTGGACAATTGACGTTTGAGTGCTGCGTTTTCCTACTGCAGCACAGAGCTTTAAAAGTAAAATAAATTTAACATAACACTTGCATTTATAGGGACTCTCTCATGTTTTTTTAGTTAACCTTATAATGCAATAATCTGAAGACACTTATTTGATAATTATCAAGTTTGCTATTTGATACCGAAATTGCAGAAAAGAAATGCAATTAAAGTATAAAAATATTCTGTTCACGGACATTATCAGCGATCATGCGACATCTATATTGAAAGTATTTTATCTTTTCCTGTGACAATTGTTTTGCATGTGTACATGTCAATATCAGTGTGTGTATTCCACGTGATAAATAACGTCATAAATCCAACGTCGGAAGGCAACAATTTGCTTCGTATGATGACTTCAAACAATAACAGCTTCTTCTTCACCATTTTAAATGAAACAAAGAGCATTTTATGCCGCTTAAAGAGCCCACCTTCTTTTTTTACCGGATTTTGACTAGGTGATTAGTTTCCTCTGAAACACTTTGACAAACCCGTTTCAAAAATAGTGTTTTGATAGTGCTCCATCACGAAGCGGTTTTGTGAAAAGTGTTATAAAAGCAAAACTTTCAATCAAACGAAAAATAAAAATTCGAACGCGGGGCTCTGTAAGTGGCGTAGACTGCGCCATGTTTCATTTTAATTGGCGAATACATAGTAAATCTAGCTTTGTTTAAATTCTTCATTAATTTGAAGCCAAATATTGCCTTTCGACGTAGCATGTGTAACGTAATTTATCACGTGGTATACACACACTGGATATATACGTTCTAAGTAAAAAAGACTATTTGTAGCAACTTGCAACAATGTTTGAATATATATCGCCAGCGGTAATTCCACAAACTAAGGCTGACAAAGAGACGATATCTAAACCTTCAATGTGATGCATTTATTAACCCCTTATATATATATATATATATATATATATATATATATATATATATATATATATATATATATATAGAGAGAGAGAGAGAGAGAGAGAGAGAGAGAGAGAGAGAGAGAGAGAGAGAGAGAGAGAGAGAGATCTTTACAAGAAAACGATAAGATGGCGCGAAAATGAAGATTTAAATGGTATGAGTTGCTAAACTATTAGCGAATCCAGGGAGGGGGCGCAATCGGCCCCATTTCGCCAAGAAGTAAAGAAAAACGCCCAAAATGCATCATTTAGGACTAGAAATTGTTAAAATGTTCTTGGGGGAGTACCCTTGAACTCCAATCACCAATTAAAACCAAATTAATATTGGTTCCGAGGGAGGGACGCAAGTCAAAAGGTTTCACCTTTAATTACGCCCCTCTGACATCAAAATTTGGAATCGCCCCTGTAAACAACGTGATGGTGACACATGACAGTGACCTCGTGACAGATATCTACGTAGCTGTTCAACCAGAGGACAAGGACACGTCACGCGTGTAAGGATAATAGGGAGCTGCTGAACGCCCTCATAACTCCGTGGTAGAGCGTTCGCTTCGGTGCGGATGGTCTGGGGCCCAGGCCACGGATATTCGAAAGTAAAAGTAACCACAATTGCCTAGCGTTCGATATTATCAGCGTAGTACTGGGGTAAAGGTGTACTGCGTTTTGGTTCACCCAGGAAGATTGGTGCTCCAAACCCGAGCACGTTAAAGAACCAAGAGATGGTGTATCACGTGGTATACATACAAGGGGGCATTAAAAAACTCAAGATCTCAAGGTCCACATATCTAAAATGGATTTATCAAGAATGCTCCTACCGTCTTGTTTAACTTATTTTCGAGTGGTTTATAATATGTGTATACATGAAAATGACCATTCATATTTGAAACATGCATACAATCGAGCCCGTTGGCTCGAACAGCCTCGGAAAATTCGAGCAAAGCGGGAAGGCTAAACTTCAGTATAAAATATCGGTCCTTTACATCCAGTCCGTACCAACGAAGTACTCGAGCCAAGCGAGATTGAACCATCGGGGGTCGACTGTATGTCTTTTTACATAGCTGATACGGGAAATCAAGCAATAATATGTCAGTAGATGTTGAACATTAGTGGCCATAGCAGTATTATTTTCATTACCATTGTAATTTGTACAACTTAAACCACATAGCATTACCTGTTTCGACCGACAGCCGACATTATAAAGTAAGTTTCCATTTGGCGTCACATACTGTTCAATGTTGCAGTCCTGTGAAAGAAAACAATGATACAATATATAATTATAGACTAGTGTTGATGAGTATAGAGTTCCTTATCTCCGAAAGTGATTAGAGTATAGACTAGTGTTGATGTGTATAGAGTTCCTTTACATCAGAACGTGATATAAATTATAGACTAGTGTTGATGTGTATAGAGTTCCTTTACATCAGAACGTGATATAAATTATAGATTAGTGTTGATGTGTATAGTGTTCCTTACCTCAGAAAGTGATCTAAATTATAGACTAGTGTTGATGTGTATAGTGTTCCTTACCTCAGAAAGTGATCTAAATTATAGACTAGTGTTGATGTGTATAGTGTTCCTTACCTCAGAAAGTGATCTTTATTATAGACTAGTGTTGATGTGTATAGTGTTCCTTACCTCAGAAAGTGATCTAAATTATAGACTAGTGTTGATGTGTATAGTGTTCCTCACCTCAGAAAGTGATCTAAATTATAGACTAGTGTTGATGTGTATAGTGTTCCTCACCTCAGAAAGTGATCTAAATTATAGACTAGTGTTGATGTGTATAGTGTTCCTCACCTCAGAAAGTGATCTTTATTATAGACTAGTGGTGATGTGTATAGTGTTCCTTACCTCAGAAAGTGATCTTTATTATAGACAAGTGTTGATGTGTATAGTGTTCCTTACCTCAGAAAGTGATCTTTATTATAGACTAGTGGTGATGTGTATAGTGTTCCTCACCTCAGAAAGTGATCTTTATTATAGACTAGTGGTGATGTGTATAGTGTTCCTTACCTCAGAAAGTGATCTTTATTATAGACTAGTGTTGATGTGTATAGTGTTCCTTACCTCAGAAAGTGATCTTTATTATAGACTAGTGTTGATGTGTATAGTGTTCCTTACCTCAGAAAGTGATCTTTATTATAGACTAGTGGTGATGTGTATATTGTTCCTCAATTCAGAGAAGTATTTGCGCCATTGTTAGGCATGGCTCTAAACTAAGCAATACACGTTATAGACGTACTTAAATAAGTGCTTATGTATTTGGAGAGCGCTTTGCATCCTGGATTAACGACACATGGTATTACAAGTAACCCTTTAAGACGATCAGTGGCTTAAGCAAGGAAACTTCATTAACAATCATCAAGAAAGATACCCGTGCGAAATATATGAAGAATCACAAAAATATAAAACATCAAATTGGAAATCAAAGTGCACCAATACAACAAGTGAAGAATATGGGGTGGGTGGGGGAGGTGGGGGCGATGGGGGGCGGGGTATCGAACCAAAGTCTGTTTCAATTTGGTGTTTTTGGTTTGATTATTGATAAATAAGAATCTTTAAAGCAATGTGAGAGATAAAATATTAATAATAAAGGCCTATAATTCACCTCATTGGCAGTGCATGTCACCCGTCTGTTGCAATCCGCTGGGAAAGGAATTCCTTTACAGTTCAGGCAATCCAAAGCTCCACAAGTTTGCAATAGAAGGAGGCCTGTTGCTGAAAATAACAGAATACAGAATGTACTTGGTCTACAGGCCCCAATTTCTCGAAACTTCTTAAGCTTAACAGGCTTAAGTAGCTTATTTCATTAGCCAAAATACATACTTAAATTGAAACTTGATAAATTAAAAATGGTTAATGTGATTTTCGTAATGATAATTCCTATCCAAAGTATAAAAAACTCTTAAAGAAGTTAATATTTCGCAATTTATTGTACACCAAAAATAGTGAGCTTAGATTAATCCTGTTATAAGGGACTTAAAAAGTTTCGAGAAATCCGGTCCAGGGGATTTCTTTTCAATTTGAAAAGAGCCGGGCATTGCTGGGGTGGTATTCAATATGCTACTTAAGTTAATCTTATTGTCATACATCATTGACTTCATTCACTCTATTGGTCAGTTATTTATAACAAGTAATCCGATTAGCTACATCGTTCTTAGATCCAATTAAGACCAATATTAAATACCAGTCCAGGTATAAACAATCGGAACACATCGGCCATTTCCCCCGTACAACTAGCCTCGGAATTATGCCGGTACATAAGTAAAAGTTGTTCGTAAGTTATAAATAGTTATATAAAATCGAACCCCGTTGGCTCGAATTCGCTTGGCTCGATTTCTTCATTGGCTCTAACCCGATATAAAGGACCGATTGTTTTCTACTGAATGGAAAAAATCCCGCTTGGCTTGAATTTCCCGAAGCTCGAGTTTTTTACACCGGTCCCTGTGAGTTCGAGCCAACAGAGTTCGACCGTGTTTTCACGTTTTTTAAAACTAAGTTCAAAATTATTACCATTCAAGTTTTTTATTGCATAAATCATTTTGATTCCTAAGGCTTAACTGCTAAATTGAAATTACAACGCGATCTACTTGCAGCGCAGTTAAATGTAAAGAATTATGACATGTAAACCGTCCATTTACACCCGTGAAATGGCCGAGTTGCTCCGATTAGTATTTTCCATCGTGCAGTAGGAAATTCTTAATGTGAAAGATACGACGTCACAAATGAAACGTAAAGGTTGGAGTCTATTAAGTAATTGCTTTTACATGTGAAGAAGTAATCTAAGTGACACTTTAAAGCTGCACTCTCACAGATTTACCTTTTTTTAAACTTTTTTATTTTTTGTCTTGGAATGAGCAAATTTTTGCGTAAATATCTGCACACCAGATATAAGACTGCTGACAAAATATCATATCGCAGACTTTCATATTTCAGTTCCAAAATTGATCATGTTTTATGGCTTAAACTAACGGTTTAAGAAAAATGCATAAAACATCAAAAAAATATTTTGGAACGGAAATATGACCATCTGCGATATGATCTTTTGTCAGCAGTCTTTTTACACTGGTTTGCAGATATTTACGCAAATATGTGCAAGACAAAAAAAAAATTGTCAAAACGTTCAATCTGTCAGAGTGCAGCTTTAAAACGAGAACTAGTCTCTTTATGCGTTGTCTCATATCTCGCCTTATCGAAACTTCTTTTCGTGAAGTTCACTTCCTGTAAACTATTCATTTCACTGGCACATGTACTTTTTATATGAAATGGTTGCATGAAAGTCAAAATAAAACAATATTAGCCTTTATAAATTAGGTTTTCAATTAATAGCTACGTGGCCACCAATTCCCCGAAATATCGCTAATATTAATTTATCTGTACACATTCTATGCGCTTTTTGCTTTAATTTCTAATGGGACTAGTTCATTGTTTGTTGAATGCACTTTTTACGAAAAAAATATAACGAAATAAAGCGTGGCCAATCATTAGGACTGTTAAAACAAAAATACTGACAGCTGGAATACTTCTCATAGTTAACAACGATCCCATAGTTAACAACGATCTCATAGTTAACAACGATCTCATAATTAACAACAATCTCATAGTTAACAACGATCTCATAGTTAACAACAATCTCATAGTTAACAACAATCTCATAGTTAACAACGATCTCATAGTTAACAACGATCCCATAGTTAACAACGATCTCATAATATGGCGGGGTCAAGCCATAATGCAGCCAGTGGGCGCGAGCAGACCTTGACAAACTCAAATAAACAAATAAACAAACGAATGAACGAACGAACGAACAAACAAGTATTGATTACTGATTACTCATACGCAAATTATTTGACTAAAAATCTTATACTGTATTTTCCTTCTTCATTTCAACTGAAAAGGAAATGGCCGAATTTTAAATCCTTCAAAACAACATGTTCGCAATATCTCTCTCAAGATAAAACTACAATAGCATTCACCTACAAATTACGCCCTTTCAATGTTTTATCTTTTCTTTTTCTTTTTTTTTCTTTCTGTTTAAGGCGTTCATTCATTTAATAACCTATCGCCATGTATTTATGCAGAATATTCAATTTATCAATGATCAAGGGTCATCTTTGACTTATATCATTGTCTTTATTGTGTGAACTGATTTATACGAAATAACTTTTGTTCTGTTCTGTGATTCCTAAATAGCGTAAACCAAAATTGTAAATTATTCTACATCAACTACCTGAAAACTGCACACTCACAGGTTGTCCACTTTGATACTTTAATTTTTTTTTGTCTCAGAATCGGCTGATTTGGGAATCAATGCCTTCAGTTAAGTAGTATTAGATAATTCAGAATAGTTCAGATCTCATATGTTTTGTAAACTGCCGAAAATGTCATTTTCTTAAAGCGTTATTAAAGCTTTTAGCCATAATACAGAAATTTTTGAATGTAACTATGAAAAAAATGCGATCTACGACCAGTTTAAAGGCTGAGTCCAGACTCAGGCTCAGAATAATATGCTAATCAAATTACAAAAGATCATCTTTTTTCCATTCGTTTTGCATTTTTTTTAATAATTGTACAATTTCAAATAGTAACAAAATCATCAATATTTCATCATCAGTACACAACTAAAAGGAAAGTTTCAATCAATTGTAGATTCGCACTTTTGTAACTTAACTCTGAGCTCAGACTTGAAACTGGTCGTGATCATAGTCCCTGGCCCATGACTACGAACAGTCTCAAGTCCAAGTCTAGACTCAGACTCAGAAAAGCATTTTTATAAAGGAACAAATATTCATATTTATTCCATTTCTTTTACTAACATGTATGTTAATAATAGTATCACATTCAAATATGAATATTATATTTCAGCAAATTTTACCATCAATCCTCGGATAGAAGGTAAATTACAATGAAATGAAGTTTGCCATAATGAGTATCAAGTCTGAACTCAGACTTGAGAGGGTTCGTAATCACTGCCCTAGGTATTTTGTCACCAAACTTATAAAGCACTGGTCTCCAGACATTAAGGCAAAAATTGGCTCATTAAAAGACAATAAAAAACGATGTCAAAACGATCATTATGTGAAAGTGCAGCTTTCATACAATTCTTAAGAGTACCATTTGAGTTTAACAGACAGAAATTATTGCATACAGCGGTAATTAAACAAAATAGTTTTGAACATCAAACGGGGGCATAATGTTGAACAATTACAACAGTCGGTCACAATTTAATATAGCCGGGCGTGTTTATCTTTGTCACGTTTAAGACATATTTACACATTGTCAGTTGTTCCCGTTATTTCTGCACATGAAGACAAGAAAATACACGCAAATCTAGCAATTTCAATCCAAAACCATTTTCATTATTTCCAAAAAAAAATGACCAAACAAAAATGCTATAGTTACCTATGTATATCACAATTCCTTTTGATATTTGACCGTCCATAGTTCTTACAAGGTTGTCATTGTAAAGAGGACAGCAGGGCAGACACGGATCTCTTATCGGTAGAAGAATTAAACTCAAAAGGTCACTCGCTCATAATAATAGGCCTGATATACTTGTGTTCCAAAATGATGGTGCAATATTTTGACTTATGAAATCTATCAGGGGCGTAACTCGACCAGAATGGATGTACAGGCCCGGTTAGCTAGGGGCGGGGGTGGTGCAATATTTGGACTTCTGAAATATATCAGGGGCGTAACTCCACCAGAATGCTTGTGCAGGCCCGGGTAGCTAGGGGCGGGGTGGTGCAATGTTTGAACTTCTGAGATCTGTCAGGGGCGTAACTAAACCAGAATGGATGTGCAGGCCCGGTTAGCTAGGGGCGGGGGTGGTGCAATATTTGGACTTCTGAAATATATCAGGGGCGTAACTCGACCAGAATGCTTGTGCAGGCCCGGGTAGCTAGGGGCGGGGTGGTGCAATATTTGGACTTCTGAAATATATCAGGGGCGTAACTCGACCAGAATGGATGTGCAGGCCCGGTTAGCTAGGAGTGGGGATGGTGCAATATTTGGACTTCTAAGATCTATCAGGGGAGTAACACGACCAGAATGGATGCGCAGGCCTGGTTAGCTAGGGGCGGGGGAGGGGGGGGGTCGTTTTTTTTACAGTTCCATTTACTTGAATTTACACTATCAATACACTTGTGAGATGAAAAAATGCTCATATCGAGAGGTGAATGCGAAAAGGTTCTAATTGACATTAAATGAAGAAGTCCACCAGAACCTTTTCGCTTTCACCCCTCGATATATTCTTTTTCCGAAAGTATAACTTTTCTACCTCTTCAGTTTTAAATGGATTTTTTATAAAAAAAATTAATACCACGAGCGGGCTCTGGCCTGCGTGAAGCTGTGCCAGTAGATAGCATCAAACATCGGTTACTTCCCTTTGCCGTACACTATCGTCTGCATTCACATTCGGAACTCCTCGGCCATTTTTCTTGAAAACAACCTCGGATGTATGCCGGTACATCAGTTAAAGTAGCTTGTAATTTTTTGAATTATATCATTAATTAAATGTAGTGTTTTAGCTCGTATTTATTGATCTATGTTTAAATTGATTGCCAGTGAAGTGTATTGTGGTACGCGTCTATATAGAATCATCGCTCTGATGTACAAGAATGATAAAGTGTAGTATTGCATAAATAATTAAGATTCTCTAGACTAAAGTCCTTATGTTAAACTGCTATATTGAAATATCTACGCGATCTACTTGCAGCGTAGTTAAATGTAAAGAATACTGACATTGTAATTCGTCCATCCGAAGTTGTTTTCGATGGAAAATGGCCGAGGTGAACCGATTGGATGTTCTCAAGGCTCTTCAGAATTGTTCTCGGTACGCAGAAACATATGAAGAATTCTGACAATGTAATTCGTACATCCGAAGATGTTTTCGATGGAAATTTCAAAAAATACTGTCGCAGAACTATTTATTTGGTGAAAGTGAATACTAACCATCTTTAATAGTAATATATGTCTACATTTAATTTTGTTACGTACCAACCAGCCACTGTTTAGGTCTTCCATTTCACCTGATTTAAATCAATAACGACTGACTGCTGATTTACTAAAGTAAATGCATTGGAAAACTTGAGAAATATCACCTTCTAATTGGACATAATGTTGACCACTTAATTGTGAAAGTACCTGCTTACTGGGCCAGAAATAGTTTTAATCCACCGCTTCACCTGATTAAAATAAAAAATGACTACTGATTTATTGAAATAAAAGTATTGGAATAGTTGAGTTATACTGCTTCCGCTTTGGACATAATGTTTATCACTGAAGTACCCACTTACTGGGGCAGCCACTGTTCATATATACTGCTAATCGTTATTAAAATAAAACGACTGCTGACTGGAAAACTCGAGAAATACTGCTTTCTCCTTAAACAAAATCAAATAATGACCACTTATTCTTGGCATTATGTATCTAAGTGGTGGATTATACTGATTTTATTCCAACGTTTATATAATTATATTTATTTATTTACGTTCTTTTAAAAATTGGTATTATCAAAATCCTGGGCAAGTGAGAATTTAGTTGGCTAAAGATTATTGACAAAACGCGACCAACCTCAAACTGTTTTGACGAAATTCTAAAACCTAGGTGAGAAAGCGAAATGCTTGAAGTGACATTAGAATGAGCAAAAAATATGTTTATAACCTTTAAGCTTCCATCTCTCGAAATGGTCACGCTTATTGTTTATTGAAAACGTAGACTTCTGGTTCATTTAAGAATTCAATTTGAAAATGGCCTTAGAGTAAACAGGTCTATTTGTCACAGTATATATACTTGGATATTTACATTGCAGTGATGTGCCCATGCGAATATTGATTGAAAATCACCTGATCGCCTCCTCGTTAATAGTTAATGACAGAAGGCTCAACGCTACAAGATGCCAGGTACTAAAGCCGATAAATACTTTGCTGAACGCTACCTGATGGCTTGTACTTAATGCATCAATTACTTATATCAATACGTTGTCCGCCTATTGTGCTGACCGCCTGGCGTTCAATACACTCAAATAATAATAGCCAGTATCAATAGTAACCTTAGTAACACATAAGATAACAATCGTAGTATTGTATGTCGATGTCTACTTGCAGTCAAGCGATCACGGTAAATACCTATATTGGAAAACTAACCAAACTTTATACAAGCCGCATTAGTACACTCTGATGTTATTATTGCGGAAAGAAATGTGAGAACATTTAAAAATCCATGGACTTATAAGTCCGTGATAAATCATAAGATTACGCTATTATAACTTATTATAAAACGTATTAATCGCAAATCGTCTGAACGCTTGTGGTTTTCAGAAAGCTTTCTGAATGTTGTGCTACTCTTGTTAGATCGTAGATAATTGAGCACGGAGAGAATGCAATCTGGGGCGTAGATAGGCCTAAAAAACTTTAAGCCCCGATTTTTTTAGGTGAGTTTGGGGATAAGACCACCCACAACATTTCTTTCTAAATAAGAAACAAAATGGTGCAATTTCGGAGCATTTCAGGAGAAAAAAGGCACATTTTAAATCCACACTCAATTATATATGCGATGATTACAATAAAATAAAGCCATAAACACCAAACTTGTTTTGGTGTTACATGTTATAAAACAAACTTTTGAGTTGTTTAAAGTGTTTGAGTAGCTATCAGTTTTTTTGCAGTTTTGGTTTATTTAAATTTTGTCATTTTTAAAAAAAAAAAGTGTAGGCCCAGGCCTACAAGGTCTATATAATGCTACGTCACTGGCAATCCAGATATCATGATAACGAACAGTACTTTATCATTTGAGTCAAAACCCCTTATGTCGAATTCTCTTATCTCGATGTATGTTATGTCGATTTTTTCGAATGTGTTAGGTTTATTGAGGCATGTTTTGTTTTCTGGTTAAATTGAATGTTCGTTAACTCAGTGTTTTTAAATGAAAGGATTCATTTTTTTTTTCGTTCTTTCATAAAAAATGCTTGTCTGAGTCCAGACTCATACCTGAGAGTTTTCGTTGTGTTACCTTTGACCCTGGTTATAGTTACCTTGGTTCTTTAACGTGCAGTAATGAAAAAAACTGTTAGACAGGACCCCCATTTTATGTCGTCCCATAGTAGTGTAATAAAGCGAGGGGTCGAGCGTGTTTAAAAGCCACTGGTTTGACAGCCATGCGTGTTTCAGTAACTATTCTTGCTTTCATTTAAGGAATGAATTGCGGGATTAATGTCATTATCGGGGTTTCAACACAGTTGGGCTGGTTAAAGTGTACTTTGACCAGCCCAACTGCGTTCATATCCCCGATTCATAATGACATAAATCCCGCAATTCATTACTTATAGTTACACCAATAATTCAGTATTTCATTCAAGAAATGTTAAAAAATGCTTCATTTCATTTAAGAAAACCTTACAGTAATCCTTTCTCACCAATTCTGTAAATAGAACGACCCGACTGTAACCGGAAACATTTTATCACAAAAACGCGGGAAAAGATCAACCACTTGAAAAAAAAATTATATGCAGAATTAAAACACAAATGATAAAAATACATTCAACTTTTCATATATAAACACTTTCTTAAATGTTGATTATTTTTGTTGCTTATTTTTCTGGGACCTGCTGACACGTAACAAACAATAACAAGATAAAAAAAATCATGTATAATGTCATGCGATGATTCGCGATCCGAACTGACATACCCGAATATGTTTATACGTTCATCGGATGTTAACCGCAAATGCCGAAAGGCATTTCGATGAAGAAACGGAAGTTGAGATGTAAATATTAAACATATAAGCGATACATACAGATAATGTATAATCAGATAATGTGATCAATGTAACATGTGCTTTTTAAATATTACAATACGCCAATGAACATAGGGTTATATGCAGAAAATGGGCACAGTGTCCGGTAGTATCAAGAACGCTAATGTACACACATCTAGTATCGGAACATAGTATCTGAACATTAAAGCTTTTATTTCCATTGCTATACCTATAACAACGCACAGTGAAAGACATACTTAAACAGTGCAACTACTGCAGCGGAACTATGGATGAATGACAAGAGAAAACAGTGGATATATCATCAGTTGTACAGTGGATGTAAACGGGGAAGCATACAATTCTACAAGTACCGATTGATTCTTTGGGGAAGTAGATTATACATGTTTTAAACCAGCCTGATTAGAATTTAGCTCGTTGAACAAATACATGTTTTTAACAATATCACCAGTAAGCTCGTTGGACTATTCAAGGCAGCAAAGCTTGTTTTGTGAACCATGTCGAAATACCTAAGGAAAAGTAACATCATTGTTTGGTTGGCTTTTTCAGTGACAGGAATAATTATCTTCATACACAAAAGCCACAACGCTGAGACTTTGAAGGGTAAGGTATTTAATATGTACTGGTATTTGCATATGCTTGTTTTTTCTATCATGAAGGAACTACTTAAGGGTATTTAATCACTTTTTTATAACTATTCTTATTAGTTTAATGAATATTCTACGTATTTGCATGGATATTATTAAATAATCATTTTAACAGAAACACGTAGGGCAGAACAATTCTAAATTCACCATCTTGTCTTCAATACATTTCGATATTTAGCCAGTTTATATATAAAATTGTGTTTGTTATTTACCGGACAAAACGTCTTGTTATCAAAACACTTCCTCTTTATTAATGAACTGGCCACGAGTCTTACTCATACTTTTAAATATGCTACTCTTACAACAAATCCAACGGAAATATGAAAATCTACGATCTGATTTTTTGTCAGCAATCATATATCTATGATTTGCAGATATTTGCGCAAAAATTTGCTCTTTCCAAGACAAACAATGAAAACGTTGTACAAATGGTATATCTGTGAGAGTGCAGCTTTAACAGTACATTCTATCAGTATATATGCTGTTTAAAAAATGTAATGTAATTAAGTACATCTCATCGCTTTGGAGCAATAGCTGCTATAACTCCAGTATATGGTTTTGCTTTAGAAATAGTTCTGTTTGATATATTTACAAAAGGGTTTTAAAAACCACGTTCGTTCTAGAAGTAATAAAAATATAAACGAATATAAATCATACAACGTTTGTGGTAAAATTAGTAGAGATTGAAATTTGATCTACCAGCAAAACGTTGAATGAGATAGTTGTTACCAATACGAGGGCTTAAAGCCTTTATTTAATGTCACTTAAAACCTTTTCGCATTCACCCCTCGACTTAATTTGAAATTGTACAGAACAAACAGGCGGAACAGAATATATATTACTTGAAATATAAAACTGAACAGAGATCTTTTTCCAATATATTTTCAGCTGAAGCTTTTGTTCAAGTTGGGAATACGAGAGCTGTGGCCAAAACTAGTCAGACACGCAAGGTAACTTTTGTAATTGAGATATACAACAATGCAAATATACGTAACCATCAGACATCCGAGAGCTTTTAACTCAAGATATACTAGAGGGCAATTTACACGCGAGCATGTAAGATTATATATACAATTTTGTCTTCAGGAGGTTGTAGACTTTTGCGAACTGATAAACAGAACTATAACGGTGTTGATGTTGAAATAGTTAACTCTTTCAATTATATAGGTGTAGTACTAACGTCTGGACTAAAGAGGGCAGTTCACATGTTGGCATAAGATAAGCAATGTTGATTTTAACTCACGATAAAAGAGAGGGGAATTAAGATGTTAGCATCAGACAAGCAATGCAGTTTTAACTCAAGATACAATAGAGGGAAGTAAATATGTGATCATCAGACACGCGATGTAGTTTATAACTCAAGATACATCAAAGGGCAGTTAACATGTGATCATCAGACACGCAATGTAGTTTATAACTCAAGATACAACAGAGGGCAGTTAACAAGAGAGCATCAGACACGCAATGTAGTTTTAACTCAAGATACAACAGAGGGCAGTTAACAAGTGAGCATCAAACACGCGATGTAGTTTTAACTCAAGATACAACAGAGAGCAGTTAACATGTGATCATCAGACACGCGATGTAGTTTATAACTCAAGATACATCAAAGGGCAGTTAACATGTGAGCATCAGACACGCAATGTAGTTTATAACTCAAGATACAACAGAGGGCAGTTAACAAGTGAGCATCAGACACGCCATGTAGTTGTTAATTCAAGATACAAAAAGGGGACAAATAACATGAGAACATCAAATAATCAATGTAGTTGTTAACTCAAGATATACAAATAGAGGGGAATCAACATGTGAACATCAGACAAGCAATGTAGTTGTTAACTCAAGGTACAAATAGAGGGCAATTAACATGTGTGCATCAGACAAGCAATGCAGTTGTTAACTCAAGGTACAAATAGAGGGCAATTAACATGTGTGCATCAGACAAGCAATGCAGTTGTTAACTCAAGGTACAAATAGAGGGCAATTAACATGTGTGCATCAGACAAGCAATGTAGCTGTTAACTCAAGGTACAAATAGAAGGCAATTAACATGTGAGCATCAGAGAAGCAATGTAGTTGTTAACTCAATGTACAAATAGAGGGCAATTAACATGGGTGCATCAGACAAGCAATGTAGTTGTTAACTCAAGGTACAAATAGAGGGCAATTAACATGTGTGCATCACACAAGCAATGTAGTTGTTAACTCAAGGTACAAATAGAGGGCAATTAACATGTGTGCATCAGACAAGCAATGCAGTTGTTAACTCAAGGTACAAATAGAGGGCAATTAACATGTGTGCATCAGACAAGCAATGTAGTTGTTAAATCAAGGTACAAATAGAGGGCAATTAACATGTGTGCATCAGACAAGCAATGTAGTTGTTAACTCAAGGTACAAATAGAGGGCAATTAACATGTGTGCATCAGACAAGCAATGTAGTTGTTAACTCAAGGTACAAATAGAGGGCAATTAACATGTGTGCATCAGAGAAGCAATGTAGTTGTTAACTCAATGTACAAATAGAGAGCAATTAACATGTGTGCATCAGACAAGCAATGTAGTTGTTGACTCAAGGTACAAATAGAGGGCAATTAACATGTGTGCATCAGACAAGCAATGTAATGGTTAACTCAAGGTACAAATAGAGGGCAATTAACATGTGTGCATCAGACAAGCAATGCAGTTGTTAACTCAAGGTACAAATAGAGGGCAATTAACATGTGTGCATCAGACAAGCAATGCAGTTGTTAACTCAAGGTACAAATAGAGGGCAATTAACATGTGTGCATCAGACAAGCAATGTAGTTGTTAAATCAAGGTACAAATAGAGGGCAATTAACATGTGTGCATCAGACAAGCAATGCAGTTGTTAACTCAAGGTACAAATATAGGGGAATTAACATGTGTGCATCAGACAAGCAATGCAGTTGTTAACTCAAGGTACAAATAGAGGGCAATTAACATGTGTGCATCAGACAAGCAATGTAGCTGTTAACTCAAGGTACAAATAGAGGGCAATTAACATGTGAGCATCAGAGAAGCAATGTAGTTGTTAACTCAATGTACAAATAGAGGGCAATTAACATGGGTGCATCAGACAAGCAATGTAGTTGTTAACTCAAGGTACAAATAGAGGGCAATTAACATGTGTGCATCACACAAGCAATGTAGTTGTTAACTCAAGGTACAAATAGAGGGCAATTAACATGTGTGCATCAGACAAGCAATGCAGTTGTTAACTCAAGGTACAAATAGAGGGCAATTAACATGTGTGCATCAGACAAGCAATGTAGTTGTTAAATAAAGGTACAAATAGAGAGCAATTAACATGTGTGCATCAGACAAGCAATGCAGTTGCTAACTCAAGGTACAAATAGAGAGCAATTAACATGTGTGCATCAGACAAGCAATGCAGTTGTTAACTCAAGGTACAAATAGAGAGCAATTAACATGTGTGCATCAGACAAGCAATGTAGTTGATAACTCAAGGTACAAATAGAGGGCAATTAACATGTGTGCATCAGACAAGCAATGTAGTTGCTAACTCAATGTACAAATAGAGAGCAATTAACATGTGTGCATCAGACAAGCAATGTAGTTTATGACTCAAGATACAAAAGAGGGCAATTTCCATGCAAGCATCAGACAAGCAAGGTGGCTTTCAACATTCAAAGATATAATAATGGCAATAAAGATGTGACAGGCAATGTAGTTCTTATCTCAATATATAATAGTACGGGGTTCCGTAAGGGCCATTGTGTCCTCGCCATCAAGTGAAGAAGCAAAGGGGTGAAGGGTCGAATGCGAAAGTTACAAACGATCGCGAAAGGGCGAATATACGATGGCCCTAACGGAATACCGTTCTAAAGGGGCCACTGGGTACGAAACATCTAAATATCTAAATTTGGACAATTATGCGAAACAAACAACATAACACTATGCTAATGGCATTTTAATGTAAGGGCACATTTGTGACGATGGAAGAAATAGTATTGTATAAATTGTGTCGAATACAGGTAGTTGGTCGATCAGCAAATGTTTCAAAGGCTTAAAAACATTTGTAAAACCTGTGCCATATATAGAAAACTAGCATTAAAGCATTAGTTTAAGTATCGTTTTTAGAAATGGTAGTCATAAAGCTATTGATTAGAAGAAGACATTAGCTCGGGCTCCTTATATGACTTTTCATAACGTGGTGTCAATAGATCAATATGGTGTCACCAAACATTTAAATTCCTCGCAAGTCCGGAATCGGAGTCAATATTGGTTTTGCCATTTCATAAAGAAAAACGGCATGAGAATTAGGTCTTTCCTTTTAAAGCTGCGCTTGTATTTTTTGTCTTCGAAAGAACCAGTGTTTGAATAAATATCTGTAAACCATAGATATAAGGTTGCCGACAAAAGATCAGATCGTAGATTTTCATATTTCCGTTCGAAAATTAATGCTTTATTGATTTAACCGTTACTAACCGTCCATTTTTAAACTTAAATATAAAAAACTGCGATCTAATTTTTGTCAGCCGTCTTATTTAATTGGTTGTCATGGATTTTCGCAAAAAAAATGCTCGTTCCAAGACAAAAAATAAAAATGTTGTCAAAACGTTCAATCTTTGAGAGTGCAGCTTTAAATTCAGAGAAAAAGTTTTGTTCTATTTAATTCATATAAGCAGCATTATAACAAGTTTTTACTATTTAATTCATATAAGCAGCATTATAACTAGTTTTTACTATTTAATTCATATAAGCAGCATTATAACTAGTTTTTACTATTTAATTCATATAAGCAGCATTATAACTAGTTTTTACTATTTAATTCATATAAGCAGCATTATAACTAGTTTTTACTATTTAATTCATATAAGCAGCATTATAACTAGTTTTTAATATTTAATTAAGGTGAGCAGCATGGGACTAGCTTTTACTTTTTAATTAAGATAAGCAACATTAAAACTAGTTTTTACAATTTAATTCATATAAGCAGCGCGGGAACTAGTTTGCTATTTTATTCAGATAAACAATAGGAGAACTAGTTTTTGCTATTGAATTAAGATAAACAGTTGGAGATCTAGTTTGTACTATTTAATTAAAATAAGCAGCATGAAAACTAGTTTTTGCTATTTAATTCAAATAAGCAGCATGAAAACTAGTTTTTGCTATTTAATTCAAATAAGCAGCATGAAAACTAGTTTTTGCTATTTAATTTAAATAAGCAGCATGAAAACTAGTTTTTGCTATTTAATTCAAATAAGCAGCATGAAAACTAGTTTTTGCTATTTAATAGAGATAAGCAGTATGAGTATTTTTTGTGCTTTTTAATAAAGATAATTCTTAATTCGCCTTCGTCCTTGCCATTCTTCACCTTCGTACTTTCGCGTCTTCGCCTTCGTGTCTTTGTTCCTTTGTACTTTCGAACATCTCCTTTTGAATACGCATTCGGATTTTAAGCCTACGTTGTGTATGCGTTAACTTAATGTTAGCCTCAATTTTAAGTATTAAATAAAACGTCCCACTTTTGCTTGATGTTCGAATATTTTCTTTCTGCTTTGGGTTTCCTAGTAACTTCTAAATAATCAAATGATAATACATGCGTAACGAGACGTACATAAATGTGTAGGCCGATTTTGGTAGGGTTCCAGAAAAATTATATTTAAGGATGCGTAAAGAGAGTACTTTGGAACAATTAAGACAAATCGTTACATCATGCCCAAACGTTGAAATAACATGAACTGCACACCAGAGTTGATATAAGATTCATAACATTACCTTTAAAAAACGATAATGTTAATACTTTCGAACCTCTCCTTTTGAATACGCATTCGGATTTTAAGCCTACGTTTTGTATGCGTTAACTTAATGTTAGCCTCAATTTTAAGTATTAAATAAAACGTCCCACTTTTGCTTGATGTTCGAATATTTTCTTTCTGCTTTGGGTTTCCTAGTAACTTCTAAATAATCAAATGATAATACATGCGTAACGAGACGTACATAAATGTGTAAGCCGATTTTGGTAGGGTTCCAGAAAAATTATATATAAGGATGCGTAAAGAGAGTACTTTGGAACAATTAAGACAAATCGTTACATCATGCCCAAACGTTGAACTAACATGAACTGCACACCAGAGTTGATATAAGATTCATAACATTACCTTTAAAAAACGATAATGTTAATATGATTGAAATTATTTCATTAAGTTTCTGAAAGACATTTACCTTGTAGCTCTAAACATGGGTTTCATTTGTATAACTGTGTATAACTGTGTTTGTCCCAGTTGTTTCTCTGTTGTCGAATCTCGCTATGTCGAAAGTTGTTACCTCGATGTTCAAGTTATATCGAATTCTCTTCACTCGATGTTTTAGTAATGTTGAACTATGTCATCTCTATGTTCTAGTTATGTCGAACTATGTTATCTCTATGTTCTAGTTATGTCGAACTATGTAATCTCTATGTTCTAGTTATGTCGAACTATGTTATCTCTATGTTCTAGTTATGTCGAACTATGTCATCTCTATGTTCTAGTTATGTCGAACTATGTCATCTCTATGTTCTAGTTATGACGAACTATGTCATCTCTATGTTTTAGTTATGTCGAACTATGTTATTTCTATGTTCTTGTTATGGCGAACTATGTTATCTCTATGTTTTAGTTATGACGAACTATGTCATCTCTATGTTCTAGTTATGTCGAACTATGTCATCTCTATGTTCTAGTTATGTCGAACTATGTTATCTCTATGTTCTAGTTATGTCGAACTATGTTATCTCTATGTTCTTGTTATGTCGAACTATGTTATCTCTATGTTCTAGTTATGTCGAACTATGTTATCTCTACGTTCTAGTTATGTCGAACTATGTTATCTCTATGTTCTAGTTATGTCGAACTATGTTATCTCTATGTTCTAGTTATGTCGAACTATGTCATCTCTATGTTCTAGTTATGTCGAACTATGTCATCTCTATGTTCTAGTTATGTCGAACTATGTCATCTCTATGTTCTAGTTATGTCGAACTCTGTTATCTCTATGTTCTAGTTATGTCGAACTATGTCATCTCTATGTTCTAGTTATGTCGAACTATGTCATCTCTATGTTCTAGTTATGTCGAACTATGTCATCTCTATGTTCTAGTTATGTCGAACTATGTCATCTCTATGTTCTAGTTATGACGAACTCTGTCATCTCTATGTTCTAGTTATGACGAACTCTGTTATCTCTATGTTCTAGTTATGACGAACTCTGTCATCTCTATGTTCTAGTTATGTCGAACTATGTTATCTCTATGTTCTAGTTATGTCGAACTATGTTATCTCTATGTTCTAGTTATGTCGAACTATGTTATTTCTATGTTCTTGTTATGGCGAACTATGGTATCTCTATGTTCTAGTTATGACGAACTATGTTATCTCTATGTTTTAGTTATGACGAACTATGTCATCTCTATGTTCTAGTTATGTCGAACTATGTCATCTCTATGTTCTAGTTATGACGAACTCTGTCATCTCTATGTTCTAGTTATGACGAACTCTGTTATCTCTATGTTCTAGTTATGACGAACTCTGTCATCTCTATGTTCTAGTTATGTCGAACTATGTTATCTCTATGTTCTAGTTATGTCGAACTATGTTATCTCTATGTTCTAGTTATGTCGAACTATGTTATTTCTATGTTCTTGTTATGGCGAACTATGGTATCTCTATGTTCTAGTTATGACGAACTATGTTATCTCTATGTTCTAGTTATGTCGAACTATGTCATCTCTATGTTCTAGTTATGTCGAACTCTGTCATCTCTATGTTCTAGTTATGTCGAACTCTGTCATCTCTATGTTCTAGTTATGACGAACTCTGTCATCTCTATGTTCTAGTTATGACGAACTCTGTCATCTCTATGTTCTAGTTATGACGAACTCTGTCATCTCTATGTTCTAGTTATGTCGAACTATGTTATCTCTATGTTCTAGTTATGTCGAACTATGTTATCTCTATGTTCTAGTTATGTCGAACTATGTTATCTCTATGTTCTAGTTAAGTCGAACTATGTTATCTCTATGTTCTAGTTATGACGAACTATGTCATCTCTATGTTCTAGTTATGTCGAACTATGTTATCTCTTTGTTCTAGTTATGTCGAACTATGTTATCTCTTTGTTCTAGTTATGACGAACTATGTCATCTCTATGTTCTAGTTATGACGAACTATGTCATCTCTATGTTCTAGTTATGTCGAACTATGTTATCTCTATGTTCTAGTTATGTCGAACTATGTTATCTCTATGTTCTAGTTATGTCGAACTATGTCATCTCTATGTTCTAGTTATGTCGAACTATGTCATCTCTATGTTCTAGTTATGACGAACTCTGTCATCTCTATGTTCTAGTTATGACGAACTCTGTTATCTCTATGTTCTAGTTATGACGAACTCTGTCATCTCTATGTTCTAGTTATTTCGAACTATGTTATCTCTATGTTCTAGTTATTTCGAACTATGTCATCTCTATGTTCTAGTTATGTCGAACTATGTCATCTCTATGTTCTAGTTATGTCGAACTATGTCATCTCTATGTTCTAGTTATGTCGAACTATGTTATCTCTATGTTCTAGTTATGTCGAACTATGTCATCTCTATGTTCTAGTTATGTCGAACTATGTCATCTCTATGTTCTAGTTATGACGAACTCTGTCATCTATATGTTCTAGTTATGACGAACTCTGTCATCTCTATGTTCTAGTTATGACGAACTCTGTCATCTCTATGTTCTAGTTATGTCGAACTCTGTCATCTCTATGTTCTAGTTATGTCGAACTATGTTATCTCTATGTTCTAGTTATGTCGAACTATGTTATCTCTATGTTCTAGTTATGTCGAACTATGTTATCTCTATGTTCTAGTTATGACGAACTATGTCATCTCTATGTTCTAGTTATGACGAACTATGTCATCTCTATGTTCTAGTTATGTCGAACTATGTCATCTCTATGTTCTAGTTATGTCGAACTATGTTATCTCTATGTTCTAGTTATGTCGAACTATGTCATCTCTATGTTCTAGTTATGACGAACTATGTCATCTCTATGTTCTAGTTATGACGAACTCTGTCATCTCTATGTTCTAGTTATGACGAACTATGTTATCTCTATGTTCTAGTTATGTCGAACTATGTTATCTCTATGTTCTAGTTATGTCGAACTATGTTATCTCTATGTTCTTGTTATGTCGAACTATGTTATCTCTATGTTCTTGTTATGTCGAACTATGTTATCTCTATGTTCTAGTTATGACGAACTATGTCATCTCTATGTTCTAGTTATGACGAACTATGTTATCTCTATGTTCTAGTTATGTCGAACTATGTTATCTCTATGTTCCAGTTATGACGAACTCTGTTATCTCTAGGTTCTAGTTATGTCGAACTCTGTTATCTCGATGTTCTAGTTATGTCGAACTCTGTTATCTCGATGTTCTAGTTATGTCGAACTCTGTTATCTCTAGGTTCTAGTTATGTCGAACTCTGTTATCTCGATGTTCTAATTATGTCGAACTCTGTTATCTCGATCTTCTAGTTATGTCGAACTCTGTTATCTCGATCTTCCGGTTACGTCGAATATTTTGATCCCGATTTTCTTCTTTTGTCTTACTTTTTGCTTCATTATGTTAAATGAAATTGGCCAGATTTATTTAATATAGTTGCATAACATTAAACTCTTTAATTCTACCGTCAAATATCTAAAACAACAATATATGAATATATATAATTGAAGTATTTTTTTCTTTTACATTATCATGTGTAGCCTTTTCCCTTTTTATTTCAGAGATTCCATGACCTTAACTCCACAATTAAATCTACTTGTCAGCGATCTGAATTGTTCGAAAACTATACAACAAGCAAGTGTGGAAGTCCAGACAACATACTACACGTAGAAACCAAGGGGTTAGCCTACTGCTTCATACAGAAGATTAGCAGTACGTTTTGGAAACGGATACTACAGATTGCCGGAAACGGAATCGTAAGTAACGTAACCAACCCGAATTACATAAGTCCTTTGCAAGCTCAGAAACAAAGAGGGTATAAGCGACTAACAGGAAGGTCGTGGAAAGAAGTGGGCAATCTGTTTCGTAACATAACGACATTTATGTTTGTACGAAATCCATATCACCGTCTGTTTTCCGCATGGTTTGATAAACTGTATAGTCCAAATGTGCACTTTTGGAAAACGATCGGACAAAAGGCGGGACAAACCGGAAATGAAGATAGTTGTGCCAAAAGCGTTAGTTTCCCAGAGTTGGTCGAATATGTAACAGAAAATATATTGTCAAAGCAATGTTTAGACGGACATTTCTCAACGTATCACCAGCATTGCAGGCCGTGTGATATAGAATACACCTATGTTGGAAAATATGAACATCTCAAAGAAGACACCCAGTTTATCATAGATGCGGTAAATCTTACAGCTGAGGTTGAGTTTGGTGATTTCGCAAATGATGCTACAATGGATGCAATAATTGCAGCATCTAGCTGGGTGTACCAAGAAAGGAAGAGGATTGAATCGTGCGGAGTTAGCTTTTCATGTGCGTTGTTTCGAACTTGGCACTGGTTGGCAGGCCGTGGTGTAATAAGTAAGCAGGTACAATTCCCGTATAGTGTTGGAAATAACACTGCATCGAATCACTCGACAAAAGAAGAGTTCATAGCTAGACTTAAAGAAGCCAGCCAGGAAAGAAAACTAAACGAGAAAGAACACAATAGAAATGAAGCGTTTGCTCAAGCAATGTCAACGCTCACGAAGGATCATATAAATAGAATAAAACAAGCTTACGAACTCGATTTTGAAATATTCGGGTATGAATTGACCCCACCAGAATTTCAAAAACATCGAAACACTCTGTTTGACTATTTTCCATACTGTTAACCTCTACATAGAGTAAAATTCAATAAATTCACGAAATGATAGCTTTTTGTTCAAGTAAGATCTGAGCAAGGGTCCATTTCAACAGATATCTATCATTGTTTTTTTTTGTTGATTATGAGATAACAGCCTTTATGTTTGTTTCTGTAACTGTGAAATGAATTGCCTTTATATGCCATTTGTAAATTTGTGTATTTTTGGCCCTGTGGCTTATTGAACCTGTATTCAAAATAAACTATCTATACTAGTTCTATAGTCAATTGACCAATTTCCACGCGAAATGACACTGACATCGTATGTTTCACGCCCCCAACATCATACATGGGAATAAAGTTACACGTGAGTACTCATCATTATAACTAATCAGTGCTCCAGTCTGCCTGTTACCCTTTTCCAACACCCTGCTACCTTTTTACTTCAACCTGCTGTGCCCCTTTGTTAAACAGAGTCAATTTTCAAGTATAACAAAGTAAATATTAGGGATGCAAACGAATGGCAAAACCGATATTCGAATATTCGGTAATTCTTTCGATCGAATATTCGAATATTTGATAAAAATTTAATCTTTAAAAAGTGATAGTTATCTATTGATTTTAGTTATAAACCACGAGACCCTTTTCTTTATCTGTCGAATGTTTCCAGTGTTATCGTAATACAAGAAATCATTGCAGCGTGTCGAATATTCTCAACGTTATCGGATTCTAGAAGTGCACAATTAATGCTTACTTATACTACTAAATATGATAATATATAATGCTGATGATGTTTGAGATTTGAAAATAAAACATAAATACGCATGATTGCAACTCATCTATTGTACAACAATACAGGATATGCATTAAAATGCTATGACATTCATTTAAAAGTTTGAAACACGAACTTTACATCGAAATATGAAATACATATCTAACAAATAACAAGCACATAACAAGCACATATCATTCAATGAAATCACTCATCAATATCATCATCACATATGATGGTCTTGTTCTTATTCAGAAATATTATCTTATCAACAAGATCACATGACAGTCTGTTTCTAAGTTTGTTAACAATGAGTCCGGCGCAGGAGAAAATTCTCTCTGATGGCACAGATGTCGCAGGGATCCCAAGCAGTTGGCGAGCAACATGTGCAACGCAAGGAAAGCGTCCCTCGTTTTTTTTTTTCACCATGCAAATGGCGTGGCCTCCTCGTCGGAAGGTTCGTTAGCCGTCTTGGTCATCTTTGGAACCATGAAGCTAAGACGGGGTCGTTTGGAAGGTGTTGACGCACTCTCATCAGGGGTTGGCAACCGAAGTGGAACATCGTCCAATCTGCTCTCGAGCGCGTCTTCGGTGTAGCGCCGCTGTTCCGTTGACAGGAAGTCCAGGTCCTTGTAGCGGGGGTCTAATAGAGCGGCAAGGACTGGGGTGGATGTGGCGGTGGCTTCGTTCGAAGGCCGGAAGCGGCGACGAAGGTCAGCTGCAATGACACCCTTCACTTCCTTGACGACATGGGAATCAGCCTCGCATGCACGGAGTGTGTTGTCGAGAAGACTTGTCACGATGGGATAAACTTCACTGCATGACACGTTCTTCTCCGTTGACATATACGAAGTCGTCACAGTCAAATGACTGAGTACATCGCTCAGCTCGGAGACGACGGTCCACTCGCCGTCCTTCAACGACAGGTGCTGGTCGGCCTTCCGGGTAACCCGAGTGTCCAGCATGAGGTCGGACAGGACGCGGCGTTGCTCGTGTAGCCGGGCCAGCATGGCATGCGTGCTGTTCCATCGGGTTGTAACATCCTGCATCAGCTCGTGTTTGGGCACCTTTGGAGTAGCATGGCGCTTGCGCATCTCGGCCATCAATGTAGTCGAGTGTTTGATGTGCCCGACCAGCTTACGACATCTGGAGACGACCCTGTTGACATCCGGGAGAGCAAATGCCGACTTGATGGACAGCTGCAGTGTGTGCCCAAAGCACCCAAGGCTGCCCAAGTCACACTCTGTCTCCGCGCGCTCCATGTTGCGGGCGTTATCATGCACGCATGTGTTAATGCGACCCGAGATACCAAACTCGGACGCACATCCTTGTAGACGCAGTGCCAGATTATCTCCGGTATGACGCTCAGGCATCTCGCGGGTCATAAGAACATTGAATTCGATCTCCCAGTCTGCGGTTACATGGTGCTCGGTCACTGTGATATAGCTGTCGGTTGCATTTGATGTCCATGTGTCCGTCGTTATAGAAGTAATTGGGACGGACTCCAGGCGCTCGGCGAGGGCAGCCCTTTCCTCGTCATACCGAGCCATGATTCTGGAGCGAATAGTAGTTCGACGTGGTACAGAATAACTGGGAGCGACATAAGCCAGAAGGTCACGGAAACCCTGAGACTCCACGATGCTTATGGGCAAGTAATCCGTCACCACCATATTCACCACTTTCTTAGTAATTTCCTCTGAACACAAATCATGTTTAAGACCAGAAACGGTAAACCTTTTCATTGATTGCTGTTTGCTGCTTTCACTTTGAGAACTCGGATGCTTAGCCTTCACGTGATTCCAGAGATTAGTAGTCGTGCCCATGTACGACAACCTCACACTGCATAGTTTGCACGTGACAGATTTATTTTCAACAGAGCGCGTGAAATAAGTCCATACTTCAGATGTGTCTGGCATCTTTTACGTTGTTAAGAAATACAAATCTAATATATAATAATAATAAATTTAACTTAGAATGTTTTGCGAACATATATTCTGAAGGAATGAAGTGGTATCTACATTCAGCGTATTATATCAATCACCGATTTGAGCAATATTGCTCAGCTTAATTGGCCGGCAAACTGACAAGAGGGTGTGAATGCCGCTTCCTTAAATTCTTAATTGGCATGGTCATTTAAAAGAACCGAAAATCAATTAAACCTGTTTGATGCCACTTCATAATAGCCAGTTATTTTACAATTATGGACACTGTTTATAGTACCCTACGATGGGTCCCTAATTGACACATGACGCACACTCGATTGTCATCTCGTTATCGCCTCGGGCATCTAATATGCGTATTGTTGTAAAAACAAGACAGTATAATTATAAACACAACAACAGCGCTGAAGACTCAAGGGTTATTCGAAAACCGATTTTTAACATTCGAATACTAAACGTTCGATCGAATATTCGTTTGCATCCCTAGTAAATATACATAATTTTTCTATTACATGTTACATGCCCTACGTTTCGTTTAAAAAAATATAGAATTGGCAAAACTTAATGTCATTATGTATTCGATCAAGTGACAATATCCGGTGTGGGAATACAAACAACCTGTATACAATATAAGGAAGTTCCAGCATTTTCATAATTTGTTTTTTTAAATCACAAACCTATAAAGATGAACAGTTAGTGCTGCATGTAGCTAATGGTCTGAGCTGGTATAACCATGCTTTGATTCATCGTCAGATGTTAAGAAACAAAAAAGACAAGTAATAATAAGAAGTCACTTCCGAATTAGTTTCATTTTCCTAATAACTCTGGTTATTTTTTTGGTCGGGTAAAGTGACCAAAACTTTAAATTTATTCATCATAGTTATTTAATAAATTAGTTCTGCTCATTAAGGGAGAACGCTGTCAGTTTGGCTATACATGTGAATCAATGAAAGCGGTGAACATAAATTAAACTTATTTTTTAGATATCTCTATTTACTTTTTAAACGTGTTCGTTGGTATCTTATAGTATTTGCTTTGTTGCAAATGTTGTACCTGACATGCCTTAGGCTAATAAATTAACAATCTGGAGCCATATAACAGACGCATTTTATGTTGAAAATATATTTTTTCCTTAAATTGAACTGTTTTATGCACTTTTTTCATTTACTTTTTTTAACGGACATAAGTCGTAACTTAAATAAATTTTCATCTGTAGGAACGGCATTAATAGCTACGAGTTAATTTTATTCATGTATATAACTTTGCGGTCATTTAAATACTGTTAACGTCCAATTTATACACATATGTCAACCAAACCTGAATGATATAGCTTTTGGTACGAATATATGTAATCATTATGATGAATACGATCGCATTTTAAATTATGGTATCATTGACTTGGAGGTTACTGCAATCATTTTTGAAATTGAAAAAGGGGAAATCTCAAGGACCTGATGGATTTGCGCCTGAATTTAACCAAAGTTCAAGACAAGCCATAACTACTGTGCTGCGTCATTTATTTAAAAGGGTTCAAAAACGGGTGTATTAACGGATACTTTGAGATATAGTATTATAGTTCCAATGCACAAGTCAGGCTCTTAATGCTGCACTCTCACAGATTGACAATTTCTACAACTTTATTTTTGTTTTGGAAAGAGCAACTTTTTGCTTAAATATCTGCAAATCAATGACAGAAGATTGCTGACAAAAGATCAGATCGTAGATTTTCATATTTCCGTTCGAAAATTAATGTTTTATGATCTACTAACGGTTTTAGAAAAATGCATAAATCATGAATTTTTTAACTTAATATAAGAATCTGCGATCAAATTTTTTGTCAGCAGTCTTATTAAACAGGTTTCCAGGGATTTTCGCAAAATAGGCTCGTTCCAAGCCAAATAATGTTGTAAAAACGTTCTGTGAAAGTGCAGCTTTATGAAGACCCGTCAAGTTATAGAGGTATTTCTCTTATAAACGTTATATATAAAATATTTTCAGATATAATACATGACGATTATGTGCATGGGCAGAACGGATTGGTTATTCGACAAGAAAAAATATATTTAGTATGCAAAGTATGGTTCAGAAATACATGTATACCGGTAAGCACGGTGGCAGATTTTATGTACTATACGTCGATCTCAAAAATGCGTTCGATGGATTGATACACCATAACATGTTTATTAGTTTGCATAAAATAGGAGTTCAGGGAAAGTTTTTCCGTGTATTAACATCTATGTATTCAAACCTACGCGGGTATGTGCGAGTTGGCGACGTCACAGTTACACAACCCTTTATTTGTAACGTTGGCGCGAGACAAGGGGCCGTTACTAGTGCGGTATTTTTTAATCTGTACATTATTAAGTTATCATCCTTCATACGGTCAAAGGGAGATACAGGTATTTTCATTACTGAACAAATCGCTGATATAATATGCATATTTTTTTTGCAGATAACGTGGCGAACTGCGCTGACTCCGCTATTGAACTACAATAACAATTAAATTATATTTCGGAATTTTGCGAACATACTGGTATGACTATTAATCGTGTTTAGAATTTTTTGCCTCTGTGGTCATACGCACATTGATCTAATAATGGCGTCCCGGTAAATGTTACATCAGTATATAGGTTCATGGGACTTATATCCACGCATACATTATCCTGGACAAAGACAGAATCAAAGATAGCTGCACAAGCCCGGAAGTCAATGTTTGGTATGAAGGCTAACCAAAGGACATTTGGTCACTTCTCCTACACTTAATATTTTAAAATATTTGATTCTATGATTAAGTCTATACTTATTTACGGTGCCTAAATGTGTGATACGGAAATATCTAATCTTCTTGAACAAGTCAAAATTCAATAATTTGAAGCTGCACTCTCAATTTTACCATTTTTTCAACTTCTTTATTTTTTGTCCTTGAATGAGCAAATCTTTGCGAAAATATCTGCAAACCAGTAATAAAAGACTACTGACAAAAGATCAGATTGCAGATTTTCATATTTCCCCCCAAAAATAATGGTTTATGGCAATAAACCGTTACTTACGGTTTTAGAAAAATGCATAAAACATCAATTTTTGAACTTTTTAGACAAAAATCTGCAATCTTATTTTATGTCAGCCGTCTATAATATGACTGATTTACAAGAATTTTCGCAGAAATTGGATCGTTCCAAGACCAAAAACTAAAAATGGTGTCGAAACGTTCAATCTGTGAGAGTGCATCTTTAAGGAATCCCTTAGGGTAAATAATTAGGCTAAGGATTGTGTTACATTTGGGGAACGCGGGAGGTTTCCTTTATGTATTGACTGGTATAAACAACATATGTCTATATGTCTAATGAACGTTATTCAAGAAACTGCTAGTTCATACTTAAACATCATGACAACATTGGAAGGAAACGTATGTTCAACATTTTGATCACATGATAAAACACCGTTTTCTCATTAGACTATTTATTCGACAATTTGTAATTGGATGCGGTTTGCCTATATGATGTTAACAAACAGGAATAAATGCAGCTACGGAATTTAGACGTGAGGCCATCGATATACATTGAGACAATGTACATGTATATCGTATAGTCATCACAGATCTTTACTAACGAGGAAACTGTCTGTAGTACTTTTTCCTTCGGGAATGTTTAAGTTCCAAAGACATGAACAATACAATCGTGGTTTAGTTAGTTTCAACATCTTTATTTGTGTAAAATCACATTTGAACAACAAGTACAAAATGAATAAGGGATAGGTAGACAAGTTTGGCATAAATATGTTAATTCCTCTCCTTGAGGTGAACATTGAATGGTAGCAGTTGTCATAGCAAAATTGTATGGTACAAATTCAAGTGCAAAGATCATAGTATAGTAAGAGTGAAAATAAATATGTTTTTTTTATATGAGAAACAAGTATGACAAAGTCTATTTTGAAAAATATGAGTAGAACAAAGAAAGAAAAATATATAAAAAATGGTGAGTTAAGGGAACATGTTACATATGGTAAGCATTCAGATATCACAAAAGTAGAAGTATAGTCGAACCCCGTTGGTTCGAACGCGCTTGGCCTTGATTATCTTGTTGGCTCGAACTGGTTGTAAAGGACCGACTGTTTCTAATTAATGTAAGCATTACCGCTTGGGTCGAATTTTCCGAGGCGCGATGTATTTTCGCCGGTCCCTGGGAGTTCGAGCCAATGGGGTTTGACTGTATAAGGACGGAATCGTGGTTTCACTCTCAAGATTCATGAAAAGTTGAACTTCCGCAGTATTCACAATCCAAAGTCGTGCAACACACTCGAAACAAAGTTGTTCGCTATACCCAGTACCTGAAAAAATACATTTATTTAGTTTAAAAGCGTGTATTGTACTTAAAGCAGCGAAATTAAACATACAACCCCAATTGGCCAGTTCTCAATCAACAATCTATGACCAATGATATGATTATATTTTGTCAATAAATATAAGGACTTGGTTGCAATTTATCCATACGTATATACAAGCTGCTCTCTCACAGATTTACATTTTTTACAACTTTCTTTTTTTGTGATTGAGTGAGCCGATTTGTGTGTAGATATCAGCAAAACAGTGATGGAAGACTGCTGACACAAGATCAGATCGCAATTTTATTATTTTCCGTTCGAAAGTATATGTTTAGTGGCTAATAGCGTGAAACAGCACTTTTTAACTAAAATATGAAAATCTACGATCTATTTTTGTTAGCAGTTTTATATCACTGGTTTTCATACAATTTCGAATAAATTGGCTCGTTCCTAGACAATTTTTTTTTTAAAAGTTGTCAAAACGGTAAATCTGTGAGAGTGCAGCTTTAAAATAGCGTTACCGCTAAATGACTGGAGTATCGCCTTGGTAAGGTTAGTTAAACATGAGTTCCTTTGAACACGAATCTATTGTACATGTATATATTCATGACTTCACACCAATAACTACTATATAATGTTATGTTGATAAAAAATAACTTTTAAATTATCTAAAAACAATACAAACCGTCGGCTTTTGACAGAGATCGTCGTTTAACCATGCATCTATATCGTAAACTTGAGCTGTCTTATTTTTGTGTAGTTCTTCGCATAGTGCACACTCAGAACTGCCAGTTCGCCGACTCCATGTGCTTGTCCAATCAAAGAAACTGTTATAAAGAGTTTCATTATTACCAATTTCTTCCATCTTCTCTGCCAGGTCTTTGACATTCTCAAAATCAAAGAGGTTTAAATAAGAATGCTCAGGCAGTAGTTCCAAGTTGTACTTTGGCGCAGCTATCACCGGTATCTGTCTCCTATCTAAGGCGTTCCAGAATTTTTCAGAAATATAATCACGACATATACTATTTTCCAAAGCTATGTAGAATTTGAAATCCTTCAACAATTCTTCTCTTACATCATTTTTAATGAATTCGGCAGGTAGCGGCGACTTTCCTGAACATCTGCCGTAATAGTTCAAGTCAACGTGCTTTTGAAGTTCTTCTATGACACGATAACGCTGAAATGGAGGATAACAGTTGGAAACAACTGTAGCTGCAAACTTGGTTTTTGTCTTAAAATAGTTAGGTATTTCCTCAGTCAATGTTGAAGGCTTAGCCATCTCTTCTGGTAGCTTTTTACGATATGCGGAATATGATGTGAGTATTGTTGATTCTCTTCTTAAGTACATGGTCCAGTTGAAAGTGTTTGGTTTAATGGTACCGTACATTTTTGTAACCGGCTCCATGCTATAAAACACCCATACTTGTTCTGGTTTGTGAACAGCAGGGAACTCTATTCCTTGATCCAAAATGTTTGTTACGATTCCTCGATGTTTCCAGATGTCTGATGCATGAAATATCACAGCATCCGAAACACTTATCTCATCCTTGACATCAGTAGCTATACACTTTTTATTACACAATTTGAATCCCTTGTTAAATCCTTCAGCTGCCTTGCTTGTGTTTGTAGAGAAAAAAGGTGTCCACATCAGAATACGTTTTGTTTGCTTTGGTTTCCAGTAGCTCACGTTCCAATGTCTGATATGTTCACTAAAGTCTGTCTTCGTTACTTCACCAGGGTGAGATATATTATCATACACCATATTATGCATTCCAAGACAAAGTATCAGTGTACTCAATACAATTATTGTTGCAAACACTTTCTTGTTACATTTGTTAAGGAGCTTAAAGTGAGTTACATCTCTATAACAGTTAGACAGCATGTCAAATAACACGAAACCCATATTTTTAAAACTTATTTTGAACCTTGTATATGTAAAGTAAACAATTTTCTCCACTGACCATTCCAAGGCGAAAACTCAAACATGTACGGTTAACTTCAGTTTAATATAATATACGATCTGAGTCTGTGTGTTTTGCCCGTGTGCCTTATACGATTTGTTTTTGTATTTTTGAGATGTACTTCATTTAGTTGATGCTGACAATTCCATTCATAAAAAAATATTTAATGTTGCTCGTTTTATGCTTTAAACTTAGTTCATGATGTTCAATCAATTCTTTACACTTATTTCATGCTGCACATTCCAGTCTTAATACTTTTTTCATGCTGCTCATTCCATTATTTACAGTTATTTCATGCTGCTCATTCCATTATTTACAGTTATTTCATGCTGATCAGTCTAATCTTTGCAGTTATGTCATGGTGCTCAGTCTATTCTTTAGAGTTATTTCATGCTGCACATTCCAGTCTTTACACTTATTTCATGCTGCTCATTCCAGTATTTACACTTATTTCATGCTGCTAATTCCAGTATTTACAGTTATTTCATGCGGCTCATTCCAGTATTTACAGTTATTTAATGCTGCTCATTCCAGTCTTTACACTTATTTTATGCTGCAAATTCTAGTACTTACACTTATTTAATTCTGCACATTCAAGTATTTACAAGTATTTTATGCTGCTCATTCCAGTCTTTACACTTATTTCATGCTGCATATTCTAGTCTTTACACTTATTTCATGCTGCTCATTCCAGTCTTAACAGTTATTTCATACTGCTCATTCCAGTATTTCCAGTTATTTCATGCTACTAATTTTAGTATTTACACTTATTTAATGCTGCACATTCCAGTCTTTACACTTATTTTATGCTGCTCATTCCAGTCTTTACACTTATTTCATGCTGCATATTCTAGTCTTTACACTTATTTCATGCTGCTCATTCCAGTCTTTACCCTTATTTCATGCTGCTCATTCCAGTCTTTACACTTATTTCATGCTGCTCATTCCAGTCTTCACACTTATTTCATGCAGCTTATTCCAGTCTTTACACTTATTTCATGCTGCTCATTCCAGTCTTTACACTTATTTCATGCTGCTCATTCCAGTATCTACAGTTATTTCATGCTGCTCATTCCAGTCTTTACACTTATTTCATGCTGCTCATTCCAGTCTTTACACTTATTTCATGCTGCTCATTCCAGTCGTTACACTTATTTCATGCTGGTCATTCCAGTATCTACAGTTATTTCATGCTGCTCATTCCAGTCTTTACACTTATTTCATGCTGCTCATTCCGTAATTTGTCCTTGTTAGACCCTTACCACCGAATGCATTCTCCTCGGCAGAACAACGTGACACTGAAATATACAGAAGGTGCAAGCATATTTTAATCACAGTTGTTAAATATACAAGGCGAGGGCGTAGCACAAGGTTGTTGTAGCGCCTTCTATTTCTATATTGCGTTACAACCATTTTGCAATAAACTTATCTCGCAATTAATCGTTTGCCTTGTGCCCCTAAATAGGGATGAATTTTGTATTTCCGACTACTGGGCCTGTCTCTGTATTTTTCATTGGATTATTGACCTTTTGATTTGCGATCACACAACGGCGATTAAGACATCTTTGTGAATATCAAATTGATATTTTCACTGTTGATATTTCACTGATAACAATCCATTTATCATCGAAAAGCATGAAAGAAAAGGCCATTAATTTCTTCAATCTCATTAAATGTTCATGAAAATTATTAATTCATGTTCATCATCTAAATAACAATGGCTTGTTGACTCTTGGTGAAAAACGTTTGGATTTGTGAGCGACACATGTCAATAAATGCCTATCTTGCTAAATGAAGGACGAATATTCTGCTAAGATTAATTGCAGCAAAAAACGAACGCCCAGGCCCCAATATCACGAAAATACTCAAGTTAAGTCTCAATCTCAATCTCAACTCAATTTATCACAAAAAAGCATAGTATTATTCAAAATCTTGCATGTTTTATATTTTGTGAAAACGTGTTTTCTCATAGAATGTTATTGAAAGATTTTGACAATATTTCAAAGAAAACTAATTCTAAAGCATAACATATACTTTAGAAATTGTTAAAAGGCAATGAATTGTACTCAAGTACATTTTTGGCTGTAGAATATTTTCCCCTTGGAATCTAGACCAAAGATTTAAATCAACATATTCAATGATAAAATGCGGTTTTAAAATGTGTAAGATCATATTTATATTTATTTCAATAAATGTAGATGTTTTATTGTAAAATGAGTTGAGATTGAGTTTGAGATTTGACTTAAGTATTTTCGTGATATTGGGGCCAGGTGTCAAACCTCATCACCCCATTAACATTGCCCTATGGTTTGATGACTCTGGGTAATATTATTTTGGAGTTTTGCTAAATCAAAGGCCACAACTGACAAGGTTCAGTACAGACCTGGGGCCGATTATAAACTGTTTTTTATTGGCCTGTATATTTAGCTGACCAATAGGCTGAATGGAATCATTAAAGCATGTCTTAAGGAAAATGATAAGATCAATATCGAATGCCCAGTCCTATCAACAATACTAATTTTGACATTCAACATCTAAGTGTGACCTTGACCTTTGAATTTTAAATCTGGGTCTACTGCGGCGTGATATGCCCCCACATAATGATGAACCATCATGGCAAGGTGTTGATAATCCTATAATGCATAGTCAAGATACGCAGCTCGGACAAGATTAAATCCAGAGGGACACACTTACACATGCACTGACGCACTTATGCATGCAAGCACATACACAGGACTGCCATTGTGACAGGCATTTCGAAAAAAAACGCAAGCTACCGCGCCCCCCCCCCCCCGCAAAACTCACTCACTAACTCACTCACTCACTCACTCACTCACTCACTCACTCACTCACTCACTCATCATTAAGCCAATTTCACTACTGCAGCAGTACAGAAGGGAGAAAATCGCATTGAATTAATTATGATCTGTATGTCAGAGTTCCCTCCCCTGTAGTACCTTGTTTTAGAATTACATGTAGTATGCAATCTTATCCCAACGAGGTCAAACTCAGAACTGCCAGGAAATTTTCCAGTTTATAGGAGTTCTCCCTTTCATATTCATGTTTTATAAGTGTGTTAACTGTTAATATACGCAACATATTACATACTCTGACTTTTAACCAAACATGAACTTATTTTGCAAATCAAACATTATTCCTGGTATGTTTCATGAATTGATTTTCATTGAAGTCTGGTACATTCTGGTATGATTTTTAACTCCACATGGACTCAATTGATTTTTGTGGTCTATAGCTAGCGCTGAAGCGTAAATATTTCCCAAATAATAAACAGAAAATATAAGTTTTAAAAAGCCTTCTACATTTATTGATCTGCCATGCTGGAATATTGGAGAGAACCATCGCCTTAAGACCTATAGAGGACATTGGCTTGACTCCTTTAGCGTGTGCAACCTAGACCTTTTATCTAAAAATGCACTCTTATTCCCAAATAATATTTACCACAATTAATACAATTGTTTAATTATACGAAAAAGGATGAAATCAATGGTTCTTATGATGGATACCAAGCTTAATTTGGTGCAGAACACGCGGCATTCCTACCTTATGACACGATAGTAGTTCGCAGGAAATTATTTAGCACTCACTATTATTTATTTCTTTGCATTTTCAGCTATTAATTACACGGTTGCAATCTTGTTATCAGTAATTAATATTTCCCACCGATGCATTATTCAGTAAGTAGTTAAAGGTTTATCACTCAAAATGTATGTTTGTTATACATGTGTATGTATTGATTTTGAATAAGAGTTTCACTTTAACATTTTCTGAAAGTATTTTTATGTTAAATTTTCTGACACGGTTTAGTTTCCCTAAATATTCAGATATAATTAAAGTATGATTTCATCAAAACTGCAGCTTAAAAAAGGGCCATAAACTATTATCTGATATTAGATGGGTTATAGTGACAACTGCATTTTATATTGATTACTTATGCACCAGTCAATTGTAACCACGCCCCTCCCCCCCAGGTCCAGGGAATAGCGGGGACTTTGACTTTCGGTCCAGCCAACCCCGGGCAAAATCTCCGCCCTGCGGGGACGAACAGTTGGTAAAATCCCTGCCAAATGCCCCCGAACTCAGGGACCCTAGGTAAGGCCCATTCCCCGCTATATTTTTCGCGAAGAAAAAAACACCGCATTCACTCGGCACTGCGGGGCCACCTGGTATCCCCGGTATACCCCTGGACCTGAGGGAGGTTGGGGGAGGGGGCGTGGTTACAATTGACTGGTGCATTATGATGGATCTTTTTCACAACTAGTATATTTGTTCACTTGCTAAATCGTGTCAAATATAGCATTAAATAAAAATTACAAAGAGCCGCGTAGAAACTGATCTGTGTTTATGTTAATCTTAGGCCTAAAAAAATTGTTTGGTTATGGTGACATCCTTTCCAAAAATAGGTAGGGTAGGTAGGCTTTTTTTTATTAGGCTTTATATTAGAATGTCATTTTCATCATTTTTAATTAAAGTTTTTTTTTTTTTTTTTTTTTTTTTTTTTTTTTTTTTTAAACTGACTATTAAAACGACAGGATCGGCACCTATTCCGTGGTAGGGTCGGGTAACCCGAACCAAATGTTTTATTAGGCCTTTCCATCATAAATTCCTCAAGTGGCATTCAACAAAACTCCTTCAAATCCAATCGACAGCAGGATTCTGTTGACTTTTCTGAAATTTATGTTAATGTAAATAGAAACCTCTAAAGAGTGAAATATTTATACCAATAAACATTTGACATATTTTAAAAAAAATCATGTGAAACTTAAAGCTGCACCCTCACAGATTGATCGTTTTGACAACTTAATTAGTTTTGTCTTGAAAAAAAAAAAAAAATCTTGAAACCAGCGATATAAGACTGGTTACAAAATGTCAGATCGCAGTTTTTAATATTTACGTTCGAAAAGTAAAGTTTTGTGGCTAAAAGGTTTATTAACGGTTTAAGAAATATGAGTTTTTCGGCATTTAACACCAATATTCGAAAGTAATTATGAAAATCTGCGATATATTCCTTTTTCATGAGTCTTTTATCACCGGTGCTCAGACATTTACGGAAAATGGCTCATTCCAACATAAAACATATAAAAAGGTTTCAAAACGGTAAATTTGTGAGAGTGAAGCTTTAAGACCACTTTGTTAAACCCATCAAAACCCGACGTTAAACTCACGTTAGTTGTCGACGTCGAACCGACGTCAAATGTTTGCTGGGACAGTATCTGATATACTACTTTCGTTAACTTCTTTTTGTTTATAAAAACATAAATATGTAAGCAATTTTGCTAAATGAAATAGATGGTTTTAAATTTATATTTTACTGACCGTTCCAAGGCGGTACCTAACAATCCTTGATAAACACCCCTTGTTTTTCATATAGTGTATATGTACTGTGTTGTCTGTGGAATTTTGTGGTGTAATTCAATGTTTCTGGTTTGTGATTGTTTGTTTTTTGTGATAAATGGCTTTCCCTGTGCCATTAAAGCTGCACTCTCACAGCAAATTTTGCGTAAATATCTGCAAACCAGTGATGAAAGACTGCTGCCAAAAGATCAGATCGCAGCTTTTCATATTTCCGTCCCAAAAATTATGTTATATGCATTTTTCTTAAAGCGTTAGTAACGGTTTAAGCCATAAAACATTAAATTTAGAATGGAAATGTGAAAATCTGCGATCTGATCTTTTGTCAGCAGTCTTTCATCACTGGTTAGCAGATATTTACGCAAAAACATCTAATTCCAAGACAAAAAAAGTTGTCAAAACAGTAAATCTGTGAGAGTGCAGCTTTAAACGGGGTTTATGTTCAAACTTTTGGCTACCGTGTTTGTTTCTGTAGTTTTTCATATACATATTTATATAAAAAACACCATGAAATCTTTCAAAATCCACGAATTAGAAATTAATGATAATATTTTAATTTTAGATGATAAAACACATTTAGCTAATTTTTAAACCAACCATCTAAGCTACTAGCTTGTGACACAGGGCTTAAAAGTTACAAATTTAAAAATAAATAACATACTCTGTAATATTTAAGCTGCACTGTCACAGATTTACCGTTGTGACAACTTTTTTTATTATTTTGTCTTGGAATAAGCCAATTTGTGCGTAAATATATGCAAACCAGTAATATAAGACTGAGCTAACAAATGTTCAGATCGCAGACTTTCATATTTTCGTTCGAAAATTTATGTTTTATGGCTAAAAGCGTTACTAGCGGTTTAGGAAACATGCATAAGACGTCATTTTTTTTAAATTTAAATATGAACTGCTATCTGAATTTGTCAGCAGTCTTATGTCACTGGTTCCCACGACTGTTCGCATAAATTGGCGCGTTCCAAGACAAAAATAAATGAAAAAAGTTGTCAAAACGTTCAATCTGTGAGAGTGCAGCTTTAAATCAAATCCAGTTCATGTTTCCCATTTTCTATCTACTACTTTACATGATTCCCCGACCTAATTGTCCATATTTTCTGAACCATTTAATTGATAATAATGAAATTCACAATATATACTCGTATGTCTTATTTTAAAGCTCAATTTATTTCCTGTATCGACATTTTCAATTAGACATGACTTAATTCATTGATAGGTATATGTACGTTTGTTTGAAAATATCTCCTTTTTAAAGGCAATGATCAGCTTTAAAAAAAACTTTTTTGGTATTAATAAAAGCAGATGGAAACACATAATTCATAAAAGAAAACATTTACCTTTAGATTAGTAAGAACATCACCTTGGCCTATAATTTTAATCAGATTTTAACATCCAGATATTAGCATCTTTATCTGAAGTCGGGTGTATATATATGTTCACATTAAACATTAGTTCAATGAACTATATTTCGACATTAAACCACATGGAAACTTGAGATGAACTTAACACACGCTATTTACTATCAAAATGGCGACCCGCATTCATGACGCATAATGACATGAAATCTGATACTTCTAGCGAGTATAAATCCATACATGCACAATGAAACATTTTTAACCCGTACATACACTTTAATAAAAAAGAAAACAAAAATAGCATTTATATAAACAAAAACCAACCTGACACAGTGATGGTTATCCCAATCATAAATCCCCTAGATCTTCTGATGCGCGCTGCGACATTAACTTCTTTTGACTCTTTGCTGAATGGTTGTTCAATACTGTAAAGACACATTGCCAAATACGTGTGGACTATTTGTCGTACAAAACTTGTAAAACCTATTTCACCACTAGACATCGAAAATATTCCACTAACACTCGGAAGAAAAACATAACGTTGCCAATAGTATATACATGTACAAAGGTGACCTAAAACATTGAATATAATACTGGGGTTATGTTTCGTATTTAAATCATTATTATACTAATGTGATCGAGTGTTGTAGAAGATATTTGCGCCCGGAATACCATTAAACATTAGCCGCCGCCCCCGCAAAAACCACCCGTCCCTCCGCATCCCTCCCTCTTGGTCCGAGTGTCCATTTTATATGATTAGTGTATGTATACACACTTATGATAAAAAAAATCACATATTCTAGTCTATTATTAGCCAATTTGTTTAAGGAGAGGTGGACCCCCCCCCCCCGCCCCGCCCTCTGAACAGACGCACGCAGGCAAGCGCACACACGCACGCATGCACGTGCGCACACATGCACGCACGTACGCACAAACACACACACGCACTCACACACACGCACACGCACACGCACACGCACACACACACACACACACACACACGCACTCACACACCACACCCACGCACGCACGCACGCACGCACGCACGCACACACACGGACACAGTTGCGTCCTAAATTGTGCCCCTGTTACATTATATCCTGGACCCGCACCATGGTTCTCTTTCAATAAAGAGTTTATACGTATGGAAACTCATCTTCATGTAATATTTTTGTTATATTTTTAGGAATTAGTACATTTAAGACACAACTTCACTTAAAGTATCATCAAGATATTTTAGGTTTAGTGGTGTGAACCCACGCCGGTACAGTCAAGGGATGATAGAAGACTGACAATAAAATCACGCCATCAAGATCACTCATAAACAAACGTATGGCGGATAACTTAACCATTAAGCCTTTTCTTGAATCGCGTTACTAACGCTTTTCGAAACGATGGAGATAAAAGACAGTATTTGAGAATATATCAATTTTTGATGAGGGGTTCCAGCTGTCAGTAGTTTAGTTTTAACACTCCTAATGATTTGCCACACTTTATTTCGTCATACAAAAAAGTGCATGTTACAAAAACATGAGCGAGTCCCTTTAAATGAGGCTATTTTGGGCATTAAATTTCGATTATACATAAAATTATTGTCAGATTTGTCTTGTGTTTTGTCATTGCTAAGTCGAAATGTCAATTTAAATACAGCTATTTTATAAAGATTTTTTTGAATCAATCGTCCGTTTTGCATACAATTGATAAATATATCTTTTATTTCCTCCACATACGGTGAGCGTCATACCTAATCAACAGGTTTATTAGTACCAAAATACAATATAAATGGCAAATAATACATGTACGAGGACGAAAATTGGACATTAGTCATGGCAGTGGTAAAGACACGCATTATAAGGACTAAATGAACGATACTACAAATTCAGAATAATGGTAGTTGTATTTGATTGAGCAGACAGATACCTAAGTTTCAATACATAAATCCAATATGCTTTAAAAATCTTAGCGCGTTATGCTTAGATGCCTTCATGAATTCAAGTGTATATGGAGGTATCATTAAAGAACAGTATCAGGTTACAGTTCAATGTTTACAATATACACTGTACTGTGAGCGACAACGTTGAAGCATGAATCAGCTTTAAAGGACGACACTATGTAGAGGCTTAAAGCTGGACTCTCAGTTTGAAAGTTTTGACAACTTTTTTTTTTTTTGGAACGAGCCAACATTTTTGGCGAAAATCCATAGAAACCAGTTATACATGACTGCTGACAAAATACAAAGATCGCAGATTTTTATATTTAAGTTTATGTTTTATGCATTTTTATTAAACCATTAGTAACGGTTTAAACCATAAAACATTATGATTTCGAACGAAAATATGAAAATATCCGATCTGATCTTTTGTCATCAATCTTTTATCATTGGTTTCCAGATATTTACGCAAATATTTGCTCATTTTAAGACAAAAAATAAAGAAAAGTTGTAAAAATGGTATATCTGTGAGAGTGCAGCTTTAACAAAAGACGAAAAGAGGAAATATTTCTGTTATAACGTCATGTTATGTTTAAGGACAAGCAATATTGGCTATTTTCTCCAAGCTTCTACTAAAGTACGTACCGTTGTCTTTAAACGGTTTGTAATGATTTTAATCAAGACTAGGATTTGTTTAATTACACAAAGGCCCTACAGTCGATCCCCCTTGGCTCGAATTCCTCGATGGCTCGAACTAAATGTAAAAGACCGATTTTTGTAAAACTTAAGTTATGCATTCGCGCTTGGGTCGAATTTTATGAGGCTCGAGGTATTTTCGCCGGTCATGGATCTGAAGGTGCTGTGGTGCGCGATACAGGAACCTCATGTATCTGAAGATGATGTGGTGCGCGATGCAAGACTCTCATGGATCTGAGAGTGTTGTGGTGCGCGATAAAGGACCATCGTAAATCTAAAGGTGGTGTGGTACGCGAAACAGTAATCTAATGGATCTGAAGATGTTGTGACGCGCGATACAGAAATGTTATGGATCTAATGGTGCTGTGGTGCGCGTTACAGGAACTCATGAATCTGAAGGTGCGGCGGCGCGCGTTACAGGACCGTCATGAATCTGAAGGTGCGGTGGGGCGCGATACAGGACCTTCATGAATCTGAAGGTATTGTGGTGCGCGATACAGGACCCTCATCAGTCTAATAGTGCGCTGGTGCGCGATACAGGACCCTTATCAATCTGAAGGTGCGGTGATGCGCGATACAGGACCCTCATGAATCTAAAGGTGCGGTAGTGCGCGATACCGGACCCTCATGGATCTGAAGGTGCTGTGGTGCGCGATATAGGACCCTCATGGATCTGAAGGTGCTGTGGTGCACGATACAAGACCGTCATGGATATGAAGGTGCTGTTTTGCGCGATACAGAAACCTACTAGATCTTAAGGTGCAGTGGTACTGTGGTACGCGATACAGGACCCTCATGAATATGTAGGTGCGGCGTTGCGTGTCATAGGACCCTTATGAATCTGAAGGTGCAGTGATGCGTGATACAGGACCCTCATGAATCTGAAGGTGCGGTGGTGCGTGATGAAGAATCCTCATGGATCTGAAGATGTGCTGCGCGATATAGAACCCTCATGGATCTGAAGGTGCTGTGGTACGCCATATAGGTCTTAATCGATCTGAAGGTGCAATGGTACGCGACACATGACCCTCATGGACCTGAAGGTGTTGTGGTGCGCGATACAGAACCCTCAAGAATCAAAAGGTGTTGTGGTGTGCGATACAGGACCGTCATGAATCTAAAGGTGGTGTGGTGCGCGATGCAGAACCCTCATGGACCTGAAGGTCTAGTGGTGCGCGAAACAGGACCGTCATGCATCTTAAGGTGCTGTGGTGCGCGATACAGGACCCTCATGAATTTAAAGGTGCTGTGGTGCGCGACACAGGACCGTCATGGACCTGAAGGTGTTGTGGTGCGCGAAACAGGACCGTCATGAATCTGAAGGTGTTGTGGTACGCGATACAGGACCGTCATGAATCTTAAGGTGCTGTGGTGCGCGATACAGGACCCTAATGAATTTAAAGGTGCTGAGGTGCGCGACACAGGACCGTCATGGACCTGAAGGTGGTGTGGTGCGCGATACAGGACCCTCATGGACCTGAAGGTGCTGTGGTGCGTGATACAGGACCGTCTTAATTATGAAGGTGTTGTGTCACGCGATTCAGGACCTTCATGCATCTCAAAGTGTTGTGGTGCGCGATACAGGACCGTCATGAATCTGAAGGTGCTGTGTCGCGCGATATTGGACCGTCATGAAATTAAAGGTGCTGTTGTGCGCGAAACAGGACCCTCATCAATCTGAAGGTTCTATGGTGCGCGATACAGGACCCTCATAAATCTCAAGGTGTCGTGGTAAGCGACACAGGACCCTCATGAATCAGAAGGTGTTGCGGTGCGCAATACAGGACCGTAATGGATCTAAAGGTGGTGTGGTGCGCGACACAGGACCCTCATGGACCTGAAGGTGTCGTGGTGCGCGACACAGGACCGTCTTAATTATGAAGATGTCGTGGTGAGCGACACAGGACCTTCATTGACCTGAAGGTGGTGTGGTGCGCGATACAGGACCCTCATGAATCAGAAGGTGTTGCGGTGCGCAAGACAGGACCGTCATGGATCTAAAGGTGCTGTGGTGCGCGATATAGGACCCTCATGAATTTAAAGGTGCTTTGGTGCGTGATACAGGACCCTCATGGACCTGAAGGTGCTGTGGTGCGTGATACAGGACCGTCTTAATTATGAAGGTGTTGTGGTGCGTGATACAGGACCGTCTTAATTATGAAGATGTTGTGGTACGCGATACAGGACCTTCATGTATCTCAAATTGTTGTGGTGCGCAATACAGGACTGTCATGAATCTGAAGGTGCTGTGGTGCGCGATAAAGGACCGTCATGAATTTAAAGGTGCTGTTGTGCGCGAAACAGGACCCTCATCAATCTGAAGGTGGTGTGGTGCGCGATACAGGACCCTCATGAATCTCAAGGTGTCGTGGTGCGCGACACAGGACCGTCTTAATTATGAAGATGTCGTGGTGAGCGACACAGGACCCTCATTGACCTGAAGGTGGTGTGGTGCGCGAAACAGGACCCTCATGAATCAGAAGGTGTTGCGGTGCGCAATACAGGACCGTAGTGGATCTAAAGGTGCTGTGGTGCGCGACACAGGACCCTCATGAATTTAAAGGTGCTTTGGTGCGTGATACAGGACCCTCATGGACCTGAAGGTGGTGTGGTGCGTGATACAGGACCGTCTTAATTATGAAGGTGTTGTGGTACGCGATACAGGACCTTCATGCATCTCAAATTGTTGTGGTGCGCGATACAGGACTGTCATAAATCTGAAGGTGCTGTGGTGCGCGAAACAGGATCGTCATGAATCTGAAGGTGTTGTGGTGCGCGATACAGGACCGTCATGAATCTTAAGGTGCTGTGGTGCGCGATACAGGACCCTAATGAATTTTTAGGTGCTGTGGTGCGCGACACAGGACCGTCATGGACCTGAAGGTGGTGTGGTGCGCGATACAGGACCCTCATGGACCTGAAGGTGCTGTGGTGCGTGATACAGGACCGTCTTAATTATGAAGGTATTGTGGTACGCGATACAGGACCTTCATGCATCTCAAATTTTTGTGGTGCGCGATACAGGACTGTCATGAATCTGAAGTTGCTGTGGTTCGCGATGCAGAACCGTCATGAATTTAAAGGTGCTGTTGTGCGCGAAACAGGACCCTCATGAATCAGAAGGTGTTGCGGTGCGCAATACAGGACCGTCATGGCCCTAAAGGTGCTGTGGTGCGTGATACAGGACCCTCATGAATTTAAAGGTGCTGTGGTGCGCGATACAGGACCGTCATGGACCTGAAAGTGGTGTGGTACGCGATACAGGACCGTCATGAATCTGAAAGTGGTGTGGTGCGCAATACAGGACCGTCATGAATCTAAAGGTGGTGTGGTGCGCGATACAGGACCCTCATGAATCTAAAGGTGTTGTGGTACGCGATACAGGACCCTCATGGACCTGAAGGTGTTGTGTTGCGCGAAACAGGACCGTCATGGACCTGAAGGTGGTGTGGTGCGCGATTCAGGACCCTCATGAATCTGAAGGTGTGTGGTGCGCAATACAGGACCGTCATGAATCTAAAGGTGCTGTGGTTCGCGCAACAGAACCCTCATGAATTTAAAGGTGCTGTGGTGCGCGATACAAGACCGTCATGGACCTGAAGGTGGTGTGGTGCGTGATACAGGACCGTCATAAATCTGAAGGTGGTGTGGTGCGCAATACACGACCGTCATGAATCTGAAGGTGCTCTGGTGCGCGATACAGGACCGTCATGAATCTGAAGATGGTGTGGTGCGCGATACAGAACCGTCATGAATCTGAAGGTGCTGTGGCGCGCAATACAGGACGCTCATGAATCTGAAGATGGTGTGGTGCGCGATGCAGAACCGTCATGAATTTAAAGGTGCTGTTGTGCGCGAAACAGGACCCTCATGAATCAGAAGGTGTTGCGGTGCGCAATACAGGACCGTCATGGCCCTAAAGGTGCTGTGGTGCGTGATACAGGACCCTCATGAATTTAAAGGTGCTGTGGTGCGCGATACAGGACCGTCATGGACCTGAAAGTGGTGTGGTACGCGATACAGGACCGTCATGAATCTGAAAGTGGTGTGGTGCGCAATACAGGACCGTCATGAATCTAAAGGTGGTGTGGTGCGCGATACAGGACCCTCATGAATCTAAAGGTGTTGTGGTACGCGATACAGGACCCTCATGGACCTGAAGGTGTTGTGTTGCGCGAAACAGGACCGTCATGGACCTGAAGGTGGTGTGGTGCGCGATTCAGGACCCTCATGAATCTGAAGGTGTGTGGTGCGCAATACAGGACCGTCATGAATCTAAAGGTGCTGTGGTTCGCGCAACAGAACCCTCATGAATTTAAAGGTGCTGTGGTGCGCGATACAAGACCGTCATGGACCTGAAGGTGGTGTGGTGCGTGATACAGGACCGTCATAAATCTGAAGGTGGTGTGGTGCGCAATACACGACCGTCATGAATCTGAAGGTGCTCTGGTGCGCGATACAGGACCGTCATGAATCTGAAGATGGTGTGGTGCGCGATACAGGACACTGATGGACCTGAAGGTGCTGTGGTGCGTGATACAGGACCGTCATAATTATGAAGGTTCGATGGTACGCGATACAGGACCGTCATGAATCTGAAAGTGTTGTGGTGCGCGATACAGGACTGTCATGAATCTAAAGGTGCTGTGGTGCGCGAAACAGGACCCTTATCAATCTGAAGGTGCTGTGATACAGGACCCTCATCAATCTGAAGGTGGTGTGGTGCGCGATACAGAACCGTCATGAATCTGAAGGTGCTGTGGCGCGCAATACAGGACGCTCATGAATCTGAAGATGGTGTGGTGCGCGATACAGGACCCTCGTTGACCTGACGGTACTGTGGTACGCGATACAGGACTCTCATGGACATGAAGTAGCTCTTGTGTGCGATACAGGACGCTAATGGACCTAAAAGGTGCTGTTGTGCGCGAAACAAGACCATCTAATACTCTTTGAGCGATACGGGACCCTCCTGAACCTGAAGGGGCTGTGGTGCGCGGGTTTAAAATTAAAAGAATCATGATAGTGCATACTTGTTATGGACAATCTTACTTTACTTAAGAGAAAATAAACAAAACAAATATTGAATAATTTCTTAACGAAATGGGCCTATAACAGCACGTAGTACCGTCTTCATTTTAAGAAAAAGCCTTAGTTTTAGTTTCAGGTTATCTTAGCTAAATTTGTGTTATCAATCATCTACGATTGTAAAACAATTAAGTGAAATAAAATCAAGTGCAAAGTATGTATCCCAAGCACAATGCGGCGGCCCTTCTACTTGTCCCGGCACGGCTCTTTGGGGTGGGGAGAGGTCTTATATTCCGGCGACGGCGCGGTATAGATAGGGTCGAAGATTCACTGCCACCAATCTCCTGGGCTAGTTGTTTTGGCATCCTTTTATATCTGCAAAAGTGACAGGCTCGCAGCGGCTTGCGTGTTGCATTTTCGACCGTAACATCCGTTTGCATTGTCGACCAATATATATCCGTTTGCATTGTCGACCGTAACATCCGTTTGCATTGTCGACCGTAACATCCGTTTGCATTGTCGACTGTAATATCCGTTTGCATTGTCGACCGTAATATCCGTTTACATTGTCGACCGTTATATCCGTATGCTATGTCGACCGTAATATCCGTATGCATTGCCGACTTTAATATCCGTGTGCATCATCGACCGTAATATCCGTATGCATTGTCGACCGTAATATCCGTTTGCATTGTTTACCGTAACATCCATGCATTGTCGACCATAATTGTCGACCGTAACAAGGGTCTGTTTTTCTTACCATCCCATGTAATACTGGCGTGTCTCGCCGATTTTTTGAGAACTTTTACCGGTTACCCGCGTATAAACGCGTATATAGAACTTTGTTCACATCGATATCCAAATTTAGACCGGGGGAACACAAGCCGCTTTGCATGGGCAGGGCTAAAATAGAATCCGTTTGATATTACAGATAAGGGTTTTCAATGTATATTTGACCTAACATAGATTATGTTCTAAATACTTTGGTATTGTAAAATGCCAAAATAAATATGTATGGTCTTGATGGTCAATAGTCGCTTTGTCAACGTGGAAAAAGCCCGCCAAATATTATATTTAAGATTTGAGGCTATGGAAACGTGTTTAGTGATCCTTAATATTAAGCATTATTGAGTCAGTTCTCTCCGCTTGTCAATTTCCGTCAACCAACCTTTTTGAAGAATATAACTGATAATTCAGTTCTTTTAATACTATGTGCATTCAATATTTATGCGATTGGTTCCATTTAAGTTTATAATAATTCATATATACGCTCGATTATTTTCGAATGTTAAGTACTTATATAACCTCCAGTTTGCTTCCTGAGCAGAAACTGCTACGGTGTCGTTTTTGCGAGACCAGGAGGCACTACTCGTGATAGTGATCAAACCCACTACCCATAGGATCAGAGGCGGTATCTACTTATCCTAGACCATTCGCACCCCTCCCTTTTAAGTATGGTAACATTAAGGGCATCATTTAACAGTATAGCAATTTTGATGAGGGTATGATTTGTTTGTGGTGTTCGTACTTGTGTATGTAGTGTAAGTTTGCTGTTGGTGTTTGTACTTGTGTATGTAGTGTAAGTTTGCTGTTGGTGTTTGTATTTGTGTATGTAGTGTACGTTTGCTGTTGGTGTTTGTATTTGTGTATGTAGTGTAAGTTTGCTGTTGGTGTTTGTATTTGTGTATGTAGTGTAAGTTTGCTGTTGGTGTTTGTATTTGTGTATGTAGTGTAAGTTTGCTGTTGGTGATTGTATTTGTGTATGTAGTGTAAGTTTGCTGTTGGTGTTTGTATTTGTGTATGTAGTGTACGTTTGCTGTTGGTGTTTGTATTTGTGTATGTAGTGTAAGTTTGCTGTTGGTGTTTGTATTTGTGTATGTAGTGTAAGTTTGCTGTTGGTGTTTGTATTTGTGTATGTAGTGTAAGTTTGCTGTTGGTGATTGTATTTGTGTATGTAGTGTAAGTTTGCTGTTGGTGTTTGTATTTGTGTATGTAGTGTACGTTTGCTGTTGGTGTTTGTATTTGTGTATGTAGTGTAAGTTTGCTGTTGGTGTTTGTATTTGTGTATGTAGTGTAAGTTTGCTGTTGGTGATTGTATTTGTGTATGTAGTGTACGTTTGCTGTTGGTGTTTGTATTTGTGTATGTAGTGTAAGTTTGGTGTTTGTACTTGTGTATGTAGTGTAAGTTTGCTGTTGGTGTTTGTACTTGTGTATGTAGTGTAAGTTTGCTGTTGGTGCTTGTATTTGTGTATGTAGTGTAAGTTTGCTGTTGGTGATTGTATTTGTGTATGTAGTGTAAGTTTGCTGTTGGTGTTTGTATTTGTGTATGTAGTGTAAGTTTGCTGTCGGTGTTTGTACTTGTGTATGTAGTGTAAGTTTGCTGTTGGTGATTGTATTTGTGTATGTAATGTAAGTTTGCTGTTGGTGATTGTACTTGTGTATGTAGTGTAAGTTTGCTGTTGGTGTTTGTATTTGTGTATGTAGTGTAATTTTGCTGTTGGTGTTTTTATTTGTGTATGTAGTGTAAGTTTGTTGTCGGTGTTTGTATTTGTGTATGTAGTGTAAGTTTGTTGTTGGTGTTTTTATCTGTGTATTTATTGTAAGTTTGTTGTCGGTGTTTGTATTTGTGTATGTAGTGTAAGTTTGCTGTTGGTGTTTTTATTTGTGTATGTAGTGTAAGTTTGTTGTCGGTGTTTGTATTTGTGTATGTAGTGTAAGTTTGCTGTTAGTGTTTGTTCTTGTGTATATAGTGTAAGTTTGTTGTCGGTGTTTGTACTTGTGTATGTAGTGTAAGTTTGTTTTCGGTGTTTGTACTTGTGTATGTAGTTTAAGTTTGTTGTTGGTGTTTGTACTTGTGTATATAGTGTAAGTTTGTTGTCGGTGTTTGTATTTGTGTATGTAGTGTAAGTTTGTTGTTGGTGTTTTTATCTGTGTATGTATTGTATGTTTGCTGTTGGTGTTTGTATTTGTGTATGTAGTGTAAGTTTGCTGTTGGTGTTTGTATTTGTGTATGTAGTGTAAGTTTGTTGTCGGTGTTTGTATTTGTGTATGTAGTGTAAGTTTGTTGTCGGTGTTTGTATTTGTGTATGTAGTGTAAGTTTGTTGTTGGTGTTTTTATCTGTGTTTGTATTGTAAGTTTGTTGTCGGTGTTTGTATTTGTGTATGTAGTGTAAGTTTGTTGTCGGTGTTTATATTTGTGTATGTAGTGTAAGTTTGCTGTGAGGGTTTGTATTTGTGTATGTAGTGTAAGTTTGTTGTCGGTGTTTGTACTTGTGTATGTAGTGTAAATTTGTTGTCGGTGTTTGTACTTGTGTATTTATTGTAAGTTTGTTGTCGGTGTTTGTACTTGTGTATGTAGTGTAAGTTTGCTGTTGGTGATTGTATTTGTGTATGTAGTGAAAGTTTGCTGTTGGTGATTGTATTTGTGTATGTAGTGTAAGTTTGCTGTTGGTGATTGTATTTGTGTATGTAGTGTAAGTTTGCTGTTGGTGATTGTATTTTTGTATGTAGTGTAAGTTTGCTGTTGGTGATTGTATTTGTGTATGTAGTGTAAGTTTGCTGTTGGTGATTGTATTTGTGTATGTAGTGTAAGTTTGCTGTTGGTGATTGTATTTGTGCATGTAGTGTAAGTTTGCTGTTGGTGATTGTATTTGTGCATGTAGTGTAGTTTTGCTGTTGGTGATTGTATTTGTGTATGTAGTGTAAGTTTGCTGTTGGTGATTGTATTTGTGTATGTAGTGTAAGTTTGCTGTTGGTGAATGTATTTGTGTATGTAGTGTAAGTTTGCTGTTGGTGATTGTATTTGTGTATGTAGTGTAAGTTTGCTGTTGATGATTGTATTTGTGTATGTAGTGTAAGTTTTCTGTTGGTGATTGTATTTGTGTATGTAGTGTAAGTTTGCTGTTGGTGTTTGTATTTGTGTATGTAGTGTAAGTTTGCTGTTGGTGATTGTATTTGTGTATGTAGTGTACGTTTGCTGTTGGTGTTTGTATTTGTGTATGTAGTGTACGTTTGCTGTTGGTGTTTGTATTTCTGTATGTAGTGTAAGTTTGCTGTTGGTGTTTGTATTTGTGTATGTAGTGTAAGTTTGCTGTTGGTGTTTGTATTTGTGTATGTAGTGTAAGTTTGCTGTTGGTGATTGTATTTGTGTATGTAGTGTAAGTTTGCTGTTGGTGTTTGTATTTGTGTATGTAGTGTAAGTTTGCTGTTGGTGTTTGTATTTGTGTATGTAGTGTAAGTTTGCTGTTGGTGTTTGTATTTGTGTATGTAGTGTAAGTTTGCTGTTGGTGATTGTATTTGTGTATGTAGTGTACGTTTGCTGTTGGTGTTTGTATTTGTGTATGTAGTGTAAGTTTGGTGTTTGTACTTGTGTATGTAGTGTAAGTTTGCTGTTGGTGTTTGTACTTGTGTATGTAGTGTAAGTTTGCTGTTGGTGTTTGTATTTGTGTATGTAGTGTAAGTTTGCTGTTGGTGATTGTATTTGTGTATGTAGTGTAAGTTTGCTGTTGGTGTTTGTATTTGTGTATGTAGTGTAAGTTTGCTGTCGGTGTTTGTACTTGTGTATGTAGTGTAAGTTTGCTGTTGGTGATTGTATTTGTGTATGTAGTGTAAGTTTGCTGTTGGTGATTGTACTTGTGTATGTAGTGTAAGTTTGCTGTTGGTGTTTGTATTTGTGTATGTAGTGTAAGTTTGCTGTTGGTGTTTTTATTTGTGTATGTAGTGTAAGTTTGTTGTCGGTGTTTGTATTTGTGTATGTAGTGTAAGTTTGTTGTTGGTGTTTTTATCTGTGTATTTATTGTAAGTTTGTTGTCGGTGTTTGTATTTGTGTATGTAGTGTAAGTTTGCTGTTTGTGTTTTTATTTGTGTATGTAGTGTAAGTTTGTTGTCGGTGTTTGTATTTGTGTATGTAGTGTAAGTTTGCTGTTAGTGTTTGTTCTTGTGTATATAGTGTAAGTTTGTTGTCGGTGTTTGTACTTGTGTATGTAGTGTAAGTTTGTTTTCGGTGTTTGTACTTGTGTATGTAGTTTAAGTTTGTTGTTGGTGTTTGTTCTTGTGTATATAGTGTAAGTTTGTTGTCGGTGTTTGTATTTGTGTATGTAGTGTAAGTTTGTTGTTGGTGTTTTTATCTGTGTATGTATTGTATGTTTGCTGTTGGTGTTTGTATTTGTGTATGTAGTGTAAGTTTGCTGTTGGTGTTTGTATTAGTGTATGTAGTGTAAGTTTGTTGTCGGTGTTTGTATTTGTGTATGTAGTGTAAGTTTGTTGTCGGTGTTTGTATTTGTGTATGTAGTGTAAGTTTGTTGTTGGTGTTTGTATTTGTGTATGTAGTGTACGTTTGCTGTTGGTGTTTGTATTTGTGTATGTAGTGTAAGTTTGCTGTTGGTGTTTGTATTTGTGTATGTAGTGTAAGTTTGCTGTTGGTGATTGTATTTGTGTATGTAGTGTACGTTTGCTGTTGGTGTTTGTATTTGTGTATGTAGTGTAAGTTTGGTGTTTGTACTTGTGTATGTAGTGTAAGTTTGCTGTTGGTGTTTGTACTTGTGTATGTAGTGTAAGTTTGCTGTTGGTGTTTGTATTTGTGTATGTAGTGTAAGTTTGCTGTTGGTGATTGTATTTGTGTATGTAGTGTAAGTTTGCTGTTGGTGTTTGTATTTGTGTATGTAGTGTAAGTTTGCTGTCGGTGTTTGTACTTGTGTATGTAGTGTAAGTTTGCTGTTGGTGATTGTATTTGTGTATGTAGTGTAAGTTTGCTGTTGGTGATTGTACTTGTGTATGTAGTGTAAGTTTGCTGTTGGTGTTTGTATTTGTGTATGTAGTGTAAGTTTGCTGTTGGTGTTTTTATTTGTGTATGTAGTGTAAGTTTGTTGTCGGTGTTTGTATTTGTGTATGTAGTGTAAGTTTGTTGTTGGTGTTTTTATCTGTGTATTTATTGTAAGTTTGTTGTCGGTGTTTGTATTTGTGTATGTAGTGTAAGTTTGCTGTTTGTGTTTTTATTTGTGTATGTAGTGTAAGTTTGTTGTCGGTGTTTGTATTTGTGTATGTAGTGTAAGTTTGCTGTTAGTGTTTGTTCTTGTGTATATAGTGTAAGTTTGTTGTCGGTGTTTGTACTTGTGTATGTAGTGTAAGTTTGTTTTCGGTGTTTGTACTTGTGTATGTAGTTTAAGTTTGTTGTTGGTGTTTGTTCTTGTGTATATAGTGTAAGTTTGTTGTCGGTGTTTGTATTTGTGTATGTAGTGTAAGTTTGTTGTTGGTGTTTTTATCTGTGTATGTATTGTATGTTTGCTGTTGGTGTTTGTATTTGTGTATGTAGTGTAAGTTTGCTGTTGGTGTTTGTATTTGTGTATGTAGTGTAAGTTTGTTGTCGGTGTTTGTATTTGTGTATGTAGTGTAAGTTTGTTGTCGGTGTTTGTATTTGTGTATGTAGTGTAAGTTTGTTGTTGGTGTTTTTATCTGTGTTTGTAGTGTAAGTTTGTTGTCGGTGTTTGTATTTGTGTATGTAGTGTAAGTTTGTTGTCGGTGTTTGTATTTGTGTATGTAGTGTAAGTTTGCTGTGAGGGTTTGTATTTGTGTATGTAGTGTAAGTTTGTTGTTGGTGTTTGTACTTGTGTATGTAGTGTAAATTTGTTGTCGGTGTTTGTACTTGTGTATGTAGTGTAAGTTTTATGTTGGTGTTTGTATTTGTGTATGTGATGTTAAAATTTTATTGCCTATAAGTTATTTTCGTTTTGGCACTAGTTTTGTGCCTCTACGCAGTATTTATTTCTGAATGGTCGACTACTGGCCCTGTATTTTTAATAATGTTTTTGACGCAAAATACCTAATATCGAGTATTAGTATATAGTGTACTTTTATAACTCAAATACATATATTAAATGCACGGATATATGTCTGAATAGTCTAAATATGTGTCCTTAACACAAGTTCAAATTGAGCACTTGAATGCCATTCGGTCTGACTTGATTCAAAAATGAACTGCATACAAAGGGAACCAAATGACGGTATCTTTATAAGATTTAATACATTATTGCAGTATATCGACATTTAAATATATAGCGGAACTCTTATCTCTCTACAGCAAATCTATCTAGATCTCAGCCTTAACGCATCACCATTTGGACCCATTAGTCTGTCGAAACACTCGTCAAGGTGAGAGATATATTATGCAATTCATTGTTGATGTTTAAGTGTTTAACAAAATATGTATGTATTACAAAGTTGAACGTTTTTAAACTTCATTTTCCCTTTAGAATTAACAATATCCACGCAGTGTTATCATTACAGTACATAATTCATTGCTAAAATGCAAATCACTTGCACTGCCACCATGGAAATCACGTGACCATATATCATATCGGTAAAGATTGTAAATTATCTTTAATTCTAATTACTTTTTTTTTTTAACCTTAATGCGCATTGAATGATTGAAATTTGATAAAATCTGTCTAGAGAAGAGAAAAGAAATAAACATTTAAAAAGAGTGTATATAGTACAAGTAGCTGAAATCCAGCTATACTCGCAAATGGTGGTAGATACCGACTCTGCTTGTCAGGGGAGATTACTACGCAGGAGATTGTAGAATTAGCTGTAGACTGGCGCTCTCTGCAGTCCGTTTGCTGCGTAGAAACCACTGTTATAAAGGAGTTCATTATTTAAGACGTTTCACCAAAACTACGTTCACCTACATTGTGATTTTATCTTTGTTCTATTTACCATTCTTCTGATTACTTTATAGCTCGTCCACGTTTTGTTTTAACTTTATATATTTTAAAAAGATTTTGAAGAAATGCTAAGTCACTCTCGTTAGTCGATGTTTTTTAACTCAAAATATATTCTTATGAAAGATGTTTACATGTTTCAAGTGATACTATGTTTTTGTGAACCATCGCAGATAGGACTCCGCAATTGAAGGGGCCCACTTTATAACTTTAATGCATAATTATATTTTACTGATTTGAATTTAAGTGAAAAAACAACATATTTGGTTTGTGTACTTTTTCAGCGATAAATTTGCTATTTTTATATGGGAAAATTGTGGCCACGTAGCTATTAACTGAAAACTTCCATTTATAAAGGTTTATATTTTCTATTACAATATTCAACTCGTGTCTTTTTTTACCATTGGAGTTAAACATAATAATGCATTAATTTAAAGCTGCACTCTCACAGACTGATGACAAAACAAATTGATGGAAGATTTTATATTCAAGTACAAAAATTATGTTTTATGCATTTTTCTTAAACCGTAAGTAACGGTTTAAGCCTTAAAACATTAATTTTCGAACGGAAATATGAAAATCTGCAATCTGATCTTTTGTCAGCCGTCTTTTATCATTGGTTTGCAGATATTTACGCATGAATTTGCTCTTTCCAAGACAAACAAAAGTTGTAAAAACGGTAAATCTGTGAGAGTGCAGCTTTAAAAAAAAGGGAATTCAGTGCGCTTTGAATAGATGTTTCGACCAAAAACATATAGACAAGTGGTGGTATCTGCTTTTTATACACCTTTCATGCAGTACGCCGTGATTAGATTACACTAACGTTTTCTACGTTCGGCAATGCACGTTGTTCATTAGAATCTCCAAAACAGATACACTCACTGTTGGTTACATTCTAAGGAAGAAATTCAAAGACAAATAAAAAAATCGAAAGTTCCAAAAATAACCAATTACAATGTACTCACTTTTTCAGGGCAAAATGGGTGCGATTGCCTATAGCTTTGCTTTAAGCCTCCTTTGCCTCATTTCCTCAGGTAATGCATTTTTCTTCATAACGCTATTTAACTTGAGAGGATGGAATACTCAGATTTTGAAAATGCACTTTTTATGATTGCTAGAAAAAAACGACTAAGTCTAACGAAGAAATGACCATGCAAATACTCTGAAAGTACCAGTGTTTTACCGTAATTCCACAAGTTATCTGGAACGTTGTTGCGTTTGACCGAAATACCACATAATGGCTGGAACGGAGACATTTTGAAATATTTATGATGACAAATAAAACCGCATCAAAGAACATATGTGTATCAGGACGTGAGATTGGTCGAGGTTTACCGACTTCGGACTAACAATCTCACGAATCAACTCATGTATAAGACGCATTTATAAATTAACATTTTACCGTGTCCAATGGTTACGAGACAAATGAGTTATAGTAACTTACAACACCCCATCTCGTAACGATTGGACACGCTGAGTATTGTATTTGAAAGTTTTTTTTTTATTTATTTGTTTTAATGTGTTTAACAGCCTAAGCCAACACCGGATATTTGAAATGTACTGCCAAGCCTTGTAATGTACTTTACAGCCCAAGCAAACATCCGATGTCTGGAATGCACTGACATGCCCCACCCCCAGGATTGTCTGACAGTGAGCCTGTGCACCCAGTATGAGATCTGCTATGTGGAGCAGTACGTTACCAGCGGGGGGTTCTTGCTTTACAACTCAGGTTGTTTGGCAAAAGACGTACGTAAAGCTCTAATAATGTTTCTCTCATTTTTAACATATTTATTTTACATCGATTGTGAAACAAGTTATAACAACATTATATTAATCACGCTCATTGGCACGATTTTACGCGAGAGTGTTGTGGGGGTGTTTTGGGGAAAAACCTGATAACCCGGAGAAAACTTGTCTGGCTTGTTGACAACATACCACACTGATATGCTCCAAAGCCGGGAATCAAACCCGGGTCGCCTAGAGAAGCGAGTGCGCTAAACACTGCGCTAACCGGAAAACCAATGCTCTTAGTTTATAACATTCAGATCTCTTTGTAGAGAAAATTTTGACATGAGTAAGACTACTTTTGCTAAATTGAATAAAATATTTGTTTGTAGTTCAAAGCATTTTGATACAAAGTGCTACCAAAGGTGTCTGAATTTTCTAATTAATTTCGTCATTTGTTATCCTTGCATGTGCCTTGGTAATTTTCTAGCGATGCCCTTCACAAAACAAGCGGGGTATCACAGAGACATCCAAGTATCTTGCGTTGATGAGAGAATCAAAGGGCCTGAGCAAGCGACAAGATACGGTATGAGAGATAGGGGACTTATAGATTTATACATAAAAATGTTTTTGTTTTTTTTATCTTCTTAAAGCACTAAAACGTCAATGCATTTTAGTAATGTAATACTATCACTTCAGTTTAATTACATACTGAACGCTCTATGAATAAACAGCATTATGTAACAAAACCAGCGCTACAGCTGTATCACGTTACTAAAAACATTCGCTTTACTGAAACTGGCTTTGTCGAACTCAGTTTTCTCTGTTATCTATATTAGTAGTATCTATAGATGTTCTGGTTATGCCGAACGTTTTTTTCGTTTTCATTTCGGTAAAGATAAACACTTTTTTTGTATTTCAATTAATCAAATGTTGGTTATCTCGAAGTATTTCCCTAGGTCCCAACGACTTCGACATAGCGAGTTTTGACTGTATACATAACTATTTTGCAGCAGGACACAGAGTGTTTTATTAGAAATCCAGCAAATTAATTTCTGTAAAACATCCGATTTCTAGTTATTCGCCCTATTATTAAAAGAAACAATGCTGTTTTTCAGCCCTCGGGCACGGACATACCAACTTGCATCGATTGTTGTGGCAATGATTTTTGTAACACTGGCGGGTGTGGCGAAGTCGGTGAGATTGTTCGTCCTTTTATCCGTTTTCATAAGTGTCTAGTTAAACTCTAAACACACCCTACAAGGTCATCCAGTAAGCGCAGTGATAAATGCAAACTAAATCAAAACTAACAGTACTCATCATGTAAATTCGAAATTTAGAACAGTTCATATCTCTAAGTGTTACTATTATTATGTTTATCACGCACTAAATTGTCCGAATGTGCACTTACTTCGCATGACTGCATGCCTGACATATATATATATATATATATATATATATATATATATATATATATATATATATAGAATTTTTTCAAAGGCACGGTCTATTATTGAACAATATTTGACCACATTCAAGGGCTATCAGTGAACAATATTGACCAGTTGACCGTTAATTCAAAGTCTATAATGGAACAATATTGACCAGTTGACCGTTAATTCAACGTCTATAATGGAACAATATTGACCATTTGACCGTTAATTCAACGTCTATAATTGAACAATATTGACCAGTTGACCGTTAATTCAACGTCTATAATTGACCAATATTGACCATTTGACCGTTAATTCAACGTCTATAATTGAACAATATTGACCAGTTGACCGTTAACTGAAGGTCTATAATTGAACAATATTGACCAGTTGACCGTTAATTCAACGTCTATAATTGAACAATATTGACCAGTTGACTGTTAATTCAACGTCTATAATTGAACAATATTGACCATTTGACCGTTAATTCACCGTTCAAAATTAAACAATATTGACCATTTGACCGTTAATTCCACGTCTATAATTGAACAGTATTGACCATTTGACCGTTAATTCAACGTCTATAATGGAACAATATTGACCATTTGACCGTTAATTCAACGTCTATGATTGAACATTGACCAGTTGACCGCTAATGAAAGGTCTATAATTCAATAATATTGACCAGTTGATCGTTAACTCGAGGTCTATCATTAAACAACATTGACCAGGTCGATCTTGAATTAACTGTCTACTGGTCAATATTGTTCAATTATAGACCGTACCTATTAAATTCTATAACTCAGGCATTAATTAAATATGCTGATTCAGCCAGTAGTTTTGTAGTGCTCATAGTATATAAAAATATATACTATCTATCGGTGTATTTGTACGTCTGTTCAGGTAAGCCATCCCGTAAATAGGATGAAAAGATATGTTAGTGCATTGTTGATATTAACATCAAAACAATTTCTATGTTAATCTATATGAATGATTTTTTTAATTGATTACATTTTTCAATAGAATGATACCATAATGGCGCTACTATGATGATATTATACATCAAACGGTGGTTACAAAGCAAACTTTTACTATGGTTATATAGCTTTCTTTTCATCAGTTTCTTAAATAGCATAATGCTTTTGAAAAAAAGCTTTAAAAGTATTCAAAATTAACATGACACCTTACCATTAGCTATTTTTCTTTTAATGATGGACGGATTGCCTTAAACATGTATATTCCATTCTACAGCCAGGCCAATGACTGAGCGAGGACCATTCTGCTTTAACTGTGAGGAATCAGCCAATCCGGACACGTGTAGATTAGTTACACAGTGCGAACCGGGGGAGGTAGGTAGTTTGTTCTTATTATAATGATTATTGTCAATAATACGTTTGACAACACAATCATCTAGGTCTGAATTTCGTAACAACCTTTTTTGAAGATTTCAATAAAAAAGCTGCGACGTCCAGAATAGATCAACAGTTCAGCCACTCACGGTAGTAAGATTCATCCAGTAACATTCGTAAACTTTCCTGAGTGGTCGTCTAGGTACTCCCGACAGTTAGACGTGTCCGTTACAATCAGAAATGGTCCGGTGGGTCGGCCAGGTACTCCCGACAGTTAGACGTGTCCGTTACAATCAGAAATGGTCCGGTGGGTCGGCCAGGCACTCCCGACAGTTAGACGTGTCCGTTGCAATCAGAAATGGTCCGGTGGGTCGGCCAGGCACTCCCGACAGTTATACGTGTCCGTTACAATCAGAAATGGTCCGGTGGGTCGTCTAGGTACTCCCGACAGTTAGACGTGTCCGTTACAATCAGAAATGGTCCGGTGGGTCGTCTAGGTACTCCCGACAGTTAGACGTGTCCGTTACAATCAGAAATGGTCCGGTGGGTCGGCCAGGCACCCCCGACAGTAAGGTGAGTCCCGTAACATCGGTAAAGGTCCGAAGAGGTCGCCCAAGCTGTCCCGACAGTACCATGCGTCCCGTTACATTCAGTGATGATCAAGAGAGATCGAATGGGCACTTCCGACAGTAAGGTGCGTCCTTGAACATTCGGGAACGGTCTTGAGAGGTTGGTAAAACACTCCCTACAGTAAGGTGCGTCCTTGAACATTCGGGAACGGTCTTGAGAGGTTGGCCAAACACTAGCTACAGTAATATGCGTCCTGGAACATTCGGGAATGGTCTTGAGAGGTTGGCCAAACACTAGCTACAGTAAGATGCGTCCTGGAACATTCGGGAATGGTCTTGAGAGGTTGGCCAAACACTAGCTACAGTAAGGTGCGTCCTGGAACATTCGTGAATGGTCTCGAGAGGTCGACAACACACTCCCTACAGTTCGGAGCGTCCCGTTACATACGGAATTGGTCCGGGAAGGTCGGCCAGACACTCCTGCTAGTAAGATGCGTCCCGTTTCATTTGGAAATGCCTGGAAGATGTCGGCTTAGCACTACCGACCGTTGATGCGTCCCATAACGGAAATGATCGTGGGAGGTCGGCCACGCACTATATACTGCTAGGTTAATTCCGTACCTTTCGGGAATGGTCGTTAGTGGTCGCCAAAGCACTCCCTACAGTAAGGTGTGTCCTGGAACATTCGGTAATGGTCCGGAGAGGTCGGCCAAACATTCCCTACAGTAAGGTGCGTCCCGTTACATTCCGGAATTGCTCGGAGAGGTTGGTAAAACACTCCCTTAGTAAGGTGCGTCCCGTAAGGATCGGGAATGATTCGGAGAGGTCGGCCAAACACACCTTACAGTAAGGTGCGTCCCGTAACATTCGGGAATGATTCGGAGAGGTCGGCAAAACACTCCCTTAGTAAGGTGCGTCCCGTAACATTCGGAAATAGTCCGGAGAGGTTGGTAAAACACTCCATACAGTAAGGTGCGTCCCGTAACATTCGGGAATAGTTCGGAGAGGTCGGCCAAACACTCCCTCAGTTAAGGGCGTCCTAAAACATTCTGGAAGTGTTTGGGGAGGTTGATAAAACACTCCCTACAGTAAAGTGCGTCCTGTAACGATCGGGAATGGTTCGGAGAAATTGATAAAACACTCCCTACAGTAAGATGTGTCACGTAGCGAACGGGAATTGTTCGGAGAGGTCGACAAAATACTCCCTACAGTAAGATGTGTCACGTAACGATCGGGAATTGTTCGGAGAGGTCGACAAAATACTCCCTACAGTAAGGTGCGTCCCATAACATTCAGGAATGGTTCGGAGAGGTCGGCAAAACACTCCCTTAGTAGGGTGCGTCCCGTAACATTCAGGAATGGTTCGGAGAGGTCGGCAAAACACTCCCTTAGTAGGGTGCTTCCCGTAACATTCAGGAATGGTTCGGAGAGGTCGGCAAAACACTCCCTTAGTAGAGTGCGTCCCGTAACATTCGGGAATGGTTCGGAGAGGTCGGCAAAACACTCCCTTAGTAGGGTGCTTCCCGTAACATTCAGGAATGGTTCGGAGAGGTCGGCAAAACACTCCCTTAGTAGGGTGCGTCCCGTAACATTCGGGAATGGTTCGGAGAGGTCGGTAAAACACTCCCTACAGTAAGGTGCGTCCCGTAACGATCGGGAATGATTCGGAGAGGTCGGTAAAACACTCCCTACAGTACGATGCGTGCCATAACATTCAGGAATGGTTCGGAGGGGTTGGTAAAAACTCTCTTAGTAAGGTGCGTCCCGTAACATTCGGAAATACTTGTAGTTCGGTGAGCTTGATAAAACACACCCTACAGTTAGGTGCGTCCCGTATAATTCGGGAATAGTTCGGAGAGGTCGGCCAAACACTTCCTCAGTTAGGTGCGTCCCAAAACATTATGGAAGTGTTCAGGGAGGTTGATAAAACTCCCTACAGTAAGGTGCGTCCCGTAACATTCGGGAATGGTTCGGAGAGGTTGATAAAACACTCCGTACAATAAGTTGCGTCACGTAACGATCGGGAAATGTTCGGAGAGGTCCGCAAAACGCTCCCTACAGTACTGTGCGTCCCGTAACATTCAGGAATGGTTCAGAAGTGGTGGTAAAACACTTCCTACAGTAAGGTTATCCCCTTAACATTCAGGAATGGTTCAGAAGTGGTGGCAAAACACACCTTACCATAATGTGCTTCCCGTAACATTCAGGAATGGTTCGGAAGTGGTGGTAAAACACTCCCTACAGTAATGTTATTCCCGTAACATTCAGGAATGGTTCGGAAGTGGTGGTAAAACACTCCCTTAGTCAGGTGCGTCCCGTAACATTCGGAAATGGTTCGGAGAGGTCGGCAAAACACTCCCTTAGTAAGGTGCGTCCCGTAACATTCGGAAATAGTTCGGAGAGGTCGGTAAAACACTCCCTACAGTAAAGTGCGTCCCGTAACGATCGGGGATGGTTCGGAGAGGTTGGTCAAACATTCCCTACAGTAAGGTGCGCCCTGGAACATTCAGGAATGGTTTAGAGAGGTCGGCAAAGCATTCCGACAGTTCGTAGCGTCCCGTTACATTCGGGAATGATCCGTGGAGGTCAGCCAGGCACTCCCTATATTTAGATGCTTCGCGTAACGTTCGGGGATCGTCTTGAGAGGACGGCAAAACACTCTTTACTGTAAGATTAATCCCGTACCATTCGGGAATGGTCGTTGGAGGTCGTCCAAGCACTCCCGACAGTATGGTGCGTCCTGTAACTTCATGACACTCAGCCGATTTTGTTCAGGCCGATTAATGTCGTGACTATTTTGTGACATATTTTGCTGTATTGGATCTAAAAAGAAACAATGTCCTGTGTTGTCTGGACGGTGTTTGGACTGTGTCCTGTGAAACAAGCATACGCTGGCGAATTGTTTTATTGCCGTTGCAAGTCTATTGAGTCGAAATTGCGTACAGATCTTGCGGATGTCGTCCGTCAGCGTCGGTTCACTATCTTGACACTGTTTAATCTCTGGCGATCGGATCACATTCAAGAGAATCGGGACAATGTCGGGAAACATTTGGTTGTACATGTATTATGCGAAAGATACGAATCGGATCAGCATAAGATTGAGAGCGGGATAACCAGGACGAACTCGGCTTCAAACGGCTGAATCTGATCTGGACGTTATCTGATCGATTTCCTGAATAAATGAATGTGTTTTACATCTAGTTTAGTTTGCGGCTACTTTTCGCAAGGTCTAGATAAGACATATTTAAACCGGGAGGTATCATGTAAGGCGGTAATAATGGAATGGGCGACTAAGACATTAGTCGATTTTAGTCTGAAATTGAAATCATCTTATAGTTTCATTATTTTGCTTTACATTTCAGTAATTGAACTTTAGCCAACTTTGAAAATAAACACGAAGTTAAGAACGAATGCAATCATCGATCTATTCCTATAAGTGTCGCTTATACATATTAAAGATAATTAAAGTTATGACTTAAAACTTTATTGGAAACGTACTCCACCCAAACCCTAGAATCGCCAATAGTTTAAAGGGGCTGGTAGCAAAACTAATCTTGATATTAGACTTAAAATACGGTCAAAGTCGGTAAACTGAAACGTGTCTAACTATCGCATGTCTGAAATCGGGGTCAATGTTTCAGGTCTGCGCAATTCTGAAGCTGAACTTCTACAAAGACCTATGGACCACGATGTGCAAACGGGAAAGGGTGAGTCAATTTTAGGTCCTATGATTAAAGACAGTCTCAAATCTAAGTCTACATTCAGACTCGGAATAACATTTTTATATTTTATTGCATAAATAATTTAATTTCCCAGGCTATGGTTTCGTTGCAAAATTAAAATTACGCAATCTACTTGCAGTGTAATTAAATGTGAATAATTATAATATTGAAAACCGTCTGTAAACAATCAGTGTTGTATTCCATGAGAAATGGTCGAGGATGCCTGGTTGTCGAGATTTCGATGGGAATGTCGTTGCTATTGTAGCATCAAAGTTTCTTTGATTTTATTACAATATCATTAAATGCACATGGGTTGAACAAGACGATCATTTGGTAGATTTTCCTTATAAAAGTGTTCTCCTTTGTTTATCTACATCACACCATTTAAGAAACACATACATTTTATAAACTATATACATTGTATAATGTTAACATACTTGGAGTATTACATAGATGCAGATCTGTTGGTTATACCAAATGCTTTCCAGCAATGCCATGCTCTAGTCGCAGCTGAGGAGAGGTTGGAACAGTTCCACCATGACCATCAGGCCGCGAGTGCGCTAGTAGGAAAGCGATTGACGCCAAACTTAAATATGGCGTCTCAGCAACAAAGGGATGTTATCGATGTTAAGAAATGTCCGAGGTGCTGTAACACTGATTTCTGCAATAACAACTGCTATCAACAATTCAACATAACCGATGAAAGTGAGCATGCTATTGCATTTATATGTGTTGTACTTATCTTAAAGCAAAGAGAACATTTATTTCTTTCTATTATGAGCGTACTGTTTAAAATTGTCGTTTTATAAAGAAATAAACAAATGGTCAGTTGTGGGCCATTCCAGAAATGAAAATAAAAATAAATTAACGGAAATTATTGAAAATAAATCCTTGATTGTCATTGGCCTACACAAATATACAAACACCATTTGTTTCGATTATTTTTGCGCTCGCTGTGGACGTGGGTAGTATAAACATTTATCTTAGTATTATAATGGAAGTGAATCCCTAACTAAGAGAGTGCAAAACCACTGATGAAAACAGTTCCTATGTATAAATGCATCCTAACTACTTGCGATATGGATCTGGTAGTCTTCATGTGTCTTATATTGTAATGTTTATTTCACTTTCTTTACATCTGAGTACATCGATACTTTATGATTGTAGCTACTACATTGATGATCCCGACACATCCATCAACAACAGCAAAACCAACGACAACAACACATAAACCAACGACGACTACACATAAATCAACGACAACTACACATAAACCTACAACAACTACACATAAACCGGTGACACACCACCAAACGCATACACCGAAACCTACACACGCACCAACAACAACTACACATAAACCACCAACAACTACACACAAACCAACAACAACTACACATAAACCGGTGACACACCAGCAAACGCACACACCGAAACCTACACATGCAACAACAACAACTACACATAAACCAACGACGACTACACATAAACCAACGACAACTACACACAAACCAACGACTACTACACATAAACCAACGACAACTACACATAAGCCAACGACAATAACACATAAGCCAACGACAACAACACATAAGCCAACAACAACTACACATAAGCCAACAACAACAACACATAAGCCAACGACGACTACACATAAACCAACGACAACAACACATAAACCAACGACAACTACACATAAGCCAACACCAACGACAACAACGCAGAAACCAACAACAACAGATCCTAAATGTAAATATGTTTACTTGCTTTGTTATATTATCCAATATCTAGTATGTATTTGGTCGTGTTTCAAAGATGAAGACTCAACATAACTATATTATTGTTTATCATTCTTTTTCACGCTGTTGTTTAGTTTTAAATTAGTGATAGATCTGAAAGGGCCTCTGAACCTTCCAAGTTTTTTTAGAAAAATGGTCATGCAATATCCCCTGTTTATTTTCACCATGGTCATGAGATATCCTCTGTTTACTTTCATCGTGGTCATGAGATATCATATGTTTACTTTCATTATGGTAATGAGATATCCTCTGTTTACTTTCATCATGGTCATGAGATATCCTCTGTTTACTTTCATTATGGTCATGAGATATCCTCTTTTTACTTTCATCGAGGTCACGAAATATCCTCTGTTTACTTTCATCATGGTCATGAGATACCCTCTGTTTACTTTCAAAATGGTCATGAGATATCCTCTGTTTACTTTCATCATGGTCAGGAGATATCATCTGTTGACTTTCATCATGGTCATGTAATATCCCCTGTTTACTTTCATCGTGGTCATGATATATCATCTGTTTAATTTCATAACGGTCATGAGATATCCTCTGTTTACTTTCATCATGGTCATGAGATACCCTCTGTTTACTTTCATCATGGTCATGAGATACCCTCTGTTTAACTTTCATAATGGTCATGAGATATCCTCTGTTTACTTTCATCGTGATCATGATATACCCTCTGTTTACTTTCATCATGGTCATGAGATACCCTCTATTTACTTTCATAATGGTCATGAGATATCCCCTGTTTACTTTCATCGTGGTCATGATATACCCTCTGTTTACTTTCATCATGGTCATGAGATACCCCCTGTTTACTTTCATCATGGTCATGAGATATCCCCTGTTTTCTTTCATATTGGTCATGAGATATCCTCTATTTACTTTTATCATGGTCATGAGATATCCTCTATTTACTTTTATCATGGTCATGAGATACCCTCTGTTTACTTTCCTCATGGTCATGAGATATCCTCTATTTACTTTTATCATGGTCATGAGATATCCTCTATTTACTTTTATCATGGTCATGAGATACCCTCTGTTTACTTTCATCATGGTCATGAGATACCCTCTGTTTACTTTCCTCATGGTCATGAGATACCCTCTGTTTACTTTCCTCATGGTCAGGAGATACCCTCTGTTTACTTTCCTCATGGTCATGAGATACTCTCTGTTTACTTTCATCATGGTCATGAGATATCATATGTTTACTTTCATCATGGTCAGGAGATATCCTCTGTTTATTTTCATCATGGTCATGAGATATCCTCTGTTTACTTTCATCATGGTCATGAGATATCCTCTGTTTACTTTCATCATGGTCATGAGATATCCTCTGTTTACTTTTTTATGGTCATGAGATATCCTCTGTTTACTTTCATCATGGCCATTAGATATCCTCTGTTTACTTTTACCACGGTCATAAGATATCCTCTCTTTTCTTTCACCATGGTCACGAGATATCCTCCGTTTACTTTTATTATGCCCATTAGCTATCGTATATTTACTTTCATCATGGACTTGAGTTACCCTCTGTTTACTTTCATCATGGCCATTAGATTTCCTTTGTTTACTTTCTTCATGGTCATGAGATGGTATGTGTTTACTGTCATCCCCACAGATGAATGCGAGTCTGATGATTACGTATATGATGCTCAACTCAACCTCTGTTTGCGCTTCTATGACCACATCAATACCAACTGGACCGAGGCTAAGAAAGTGTGTCAGTCTATTAACGGGACGCTCGTTGTTAAAGGTAATGAACAGACACATATGAATATGCTTTCCAAAACTACATGTTTGCCATATTCATGTCAACATTGTTTTTTTGCAAACTGGATAAAGGTTAATATAGAGTGAATATAGAGTAAAGCACACACAAGCCTTTAAATGTGTCACTTATCGCACAAGAGAACTCACATTTTATACAAGCACTCATTGATTGCCTATATACGTTGTTTGCGAGTTTATGACCACATAAAGCTCAAATGGACAGTCACCCGTCCATTTATTGGTCACTTGTCTTTAAAGTCAAGTAATGCTACGTCGATGTATTTACGTCTTATTATTTCTAAGGCTGCAATCCGGCTATATCTTGCGGTACATTTAACGAGTAAAATGCAAATGATTTAATAATGTACACATAAGTCTTTTATCGATTTTCAATATACAGGCTTTTATCGAAATGGTACAGGACTTATGTCGGCAAAGCTTATAGACTTGTAGAAATAGGATGTTTTAGTATGATTGTGTCTTGGTTAATTGTATAAGGATTTATCAGTGAATATGATTAGTATTAGTGATAATTTCAAATTGATGTTTTTCACTGTTTCATCCATTTACCGTCCAAATAAAAAAGAATGCGCATATGTATGAGACACAATTTTAACGATGTCGTTCCTGTAATGGAGTTACGTTTATATACGATTCGCCGCTTTAAAAAAAAGATAATCTTTAATTAAATATCATTTTATATCCTTAATAGGCATATCATCAAAAAGAAAAGAAAACTAATTGTTTCAGATTGAGATCGATAAATAAAACAATTCGTAAATACCAATCGATAAATAGCTTTTTGTACCTACTTGATGAAATACGTTGCGATCTTACACGAAAACAAACAACTATCCCCTCTACCTTACAGGTCATGGCGATCAGAAAATGCAGGATGTTTTGGCATTTTACGACAAGGGACACCGTACGTATTGAGCTTGTTAAACAAAATACATGTCTCAGTTCTTTGTTGCAGATGTTAATGACAGAGGCTTTAAACAGAGTTATTCAAAATGGAGTGCAAGAATGCCGCTAAAAATCATTGACTTGACTGTATAGAGCTTTTCGATTTTGAAAATTTAACGAGTTGTATGTATCAATAATGATTAATTTGAAAATGAGAAAGGGTAGCAACGTTGATAGTCACGCACTTATCAATGCATTCAATTAACAGAATCATTTAAAAGGACTCGCTCATGTTTTGTAAAATGCACTTATTAAGTCGGAATAAAGTGTGGCAACTCATTAGGAGTGTAAAAACTAAGATACTGACGGCTGGAATCCTTTAAAAAATGTTGATATATGCGCAAATATTGTCTCTTAAATGATTTTGTGAGTTATACCAAAACAAAACAAAAGTCTTGAAAGGTTGAATTAACCCTCGGCTTGCGTAAGCGTCCTTTTGAGCAAGCGGTTTGGCTTGACTGTACCGAAGTTGGTTGCCTCCTTACTAAAACGAGTTTTTTTATAACGTTGAATTGTATTTTGTCTGCAATTTTGGTATAGAAGAGTGAAATACTATCACATAATTGTTTTCAGACGCATTTGTCCATAAAAAAATGTCCAAAAACATGAGGGAATCCCTTTAAGTTTCATCTTACACTGTAGTGACTGAAAGATATTATTATTATTTTTATAATGCATTGTGCTTCCATTATAAAGTAGAACGTTAACAATACAAAAGAGTGCATTATTTATTTTCACCGTGTATTTATAATAATCATAATTGAAATCAATTAATTCATTCGTATTTAGTTAGTTACTGACAGTATTTGACAACAGTTTCCCTGAATTCAATTTAGTAGTTGTCAGTCAATTATATTCTAGAACATATAGTGATCAAGCACGCATATAAACTAGCCAAATTTAGATAATATATAATAATCATAACATAATTCAATAAAGTGTGTTTCTTAAACTAATATTGAAATCAAACAATATGCCCCCGTAGCCAATTGCATAAGACCGGTTAATTCTTTGGTTTGGTTGAAAGTCGAAATGTTTTTTGATTGGTCAATATTTACCCAAATATTACTGTTGACACGTGAAATTGCTTGAATGCTCAATATATATCCAGATATGACTGCTGACGAATGGAATTGCTTGAGTGGTCAATATATATCCAAATATGATTCTTGGCGAATGAAAATGCTTGCAGGTATAAAGGAGCCAAAAATAAACCTGTGATTAAGATAATCCGTTTTATGCAATTGGCCCCATGGTAATGGTGTACCTTTTAACTTTCAGATACCAAACCTATGTGGGTTGGGGCCACCACCGTCGGATCCAGCACTATCTTTATTTGGGACGACGGAACCAAAGAAACAGTCGACAGCACGGACGGGAAAGACCTCTCCAATGTTGAGTGTCTCTATGTGACACATGGGTCGTACAAAAATTGGTCGCCATGCAGCGACGCACATGGATTTATTTGTGAGCGAGTTGCCTCTGGCCGTGCATCCAGGCGCGGGTTTTAATGTTTTTGGAAGGATAATAAAAAGTATGAAACGAATTTCTTTTTTGCTGATCGGACTTATCTAAATTTACACGGGTATTGATATATTGATATATAATATAACACTTTGCCACGGACAAAATTGGTGTTCGTCCTAGCGAAACGGCTTCTTACGTCTGTAAGAGGACAATTTTGAAGAAAAACTCGTACTGTATCTAATACATATGTTACCAGTTGTAAACAGTGTCACCGCGTAACCCAATATTTTACATACAAAACAACACTTTTTGAAAACCACTCCTGTAACTTGATGTAGCTGTTGTAACCTCGTCACTCATTAGTTATATAAACTGACTGGCTTATAAAACGTGTTTTATTACTTTGAGATGTTTCGATGTATTCAGTTGCAATAAATACAATCGCGTTACCATATAAAAACAACAACACGTTTTTTTTTCAAATAACATCGCTGTTCAGCATTGTAACAATGGTAACCGCATGTCTCTGTTCAGAAGTCGGAATAATACTCGATTTGATGGGATGGAACCACAATGTATCAAATGTCCTTAAAATATTTGCCTGTAACCCGTGTAACAAAATGTGAGTGGGTTGGGTTACAAATGTCGAAGTCCTCAATTTATTGACCAATTTGCTTCATGAATGTCAAAATACATAATTACAAGAATGCTCACATTTCATATCATAAAGAGAGTTTCATATAGGCTTATATCTGAAATTTGTTTATACTATCGGATGTATATGAGCTGTAGAAAGGACTGGATTTTCAGTAAGAGTCAGTACCATAGAATGTAAACAGGCATAACCATTATCGGAGAGAGTATCTAAATTGAATGTTGTTGGAATGTTTTCAGGGTTGGTAAGAATACTGATACATAGTGGCTAAATTAACAGAATAATAAGCAAAATGTTAACAACTTAGGCCAGAAAATCTTCCAAAATGTGAAGTTTCAGTTTCTCCGAAAGTAATTTTTGGAGAAAATGTCCAACATGTCCTACTTATCTATGCAGTCTAGGAAAATTGCCTACCAAACTCATTATGAGAAAAGTGCTTATCAGTCCATGAATTAATTTATCCATCCCTCTGTGTACTCCCAGATGTTTCTTGTTCTGTAGTTTAGGCCCATATTTCGCCAGGCTTCCTAGAAATGAGGAAGACATTGCGCCTGCTGACTCAGCAATATGTGACGAGTCATGCCTGGCCAAATTTTATACACATTGAGAAAAAAATAAAGTACAATGATAAACATTAGTGAGGCTAGGACAGGCCCGATACAAAATGCTGAGTCAGTAGGCGAGGTCAGGCGTACACTGGCCAGGCTTTTTATCTTTTTGTGTGCTATAAATATGGAAAAAATAGCTTTATGAAAACATCAAGGGACTTATTTTATTCTGAGAAACAACGTTGATCATTAAAAAAGAACATATCTGATTATTAAGTTTTAAAGACGCAAAATATAGATTGATGCCAAACGTTTTTTTTTTAATTTGAAACATCGCTAATTTGTTATGTACCCAAATCCTATGCATTATAAGAATAAAATAATAATAATAATAATAATAATAATAATAATAATAATAATAATAACAATAATAATAATAATAATAATAATAATAATAATAATAATAAAAATAATAAAAATCTTGCATCAACTTATATTGTACGCAAATTAAGAATGATGTTAGCAAAACTGAAAGCAATATCTAAGAAAATATGTAGAAAGTAATTAAATATAATAAGTAGGTATAATGAATACACCCATATTTCTTTAGATTTCCCGTGTCTTAAAGTGCGCTTCCAGACCAGAGTCGAATTGCAGTTGAATCAGTTCGGTCAGTCTTTCAATGACTGATTAAAGTGACACGTTTGATTCCGTATGCCAGATTATTGATACTTTGTCAAATGTGTTGGTCTCAAGCGCACCATGCGAGCAAAAATGAGAAACTATGTTATCATATTCTGTTAGTTAAAGAGACAATACTAGTAACATCTTTTCTAATTATAACTATGTTGTGTCTTATAACGAATTATTAAGACGTGTTCAAATACTTCAAAAACCGTTCCTCATTTTTCACCCCGAAATGCCCTATGACCACTTTGAACTGAGTTTAGAGAATGTCTTAAATGCGTTTTAGGAACACTGTCTCCAATATTGTTTAAAACTGTTAACAAACAATGAATGAATATTTGCCTGTATTTTTATTTCGATGATCTTGAATGCTTGCGAAAAAGTCATCATCGCCAGTTGATTTACAATTGAAAATAGAAAGTTCTTACTGATGGTATTTAAAGTAACTACATGTATTATATACACTATTTTTTGCGATCAATTGAAAACAATCTTCACATAAAATATGAATATTTTTAAATATATGTGCCATATTTTATATTTCAAATTAGGCAGTGTGACTAGCTATTGGAATATGATTACAATATTGGAATTGACGTTTTACAATAAACATTAACAACATCGATATCAACCACTAACGTTTAAAATGCCGAAATATATTTTAAAAGATAATCATTCACAGTATATTTGGTATGATTTTAATCAACTAATATATACAATGAACATGTTACCTTGTCATTTTGGTGTCCTTCGTTGAAAATGAAACACATACAATACATTTTACACACACACTGTTAAACATTGATCTGTCAAATTATTTGGAATTGACAGAGAATCAGGAATATTTTCATAAGCCTTCAGGAATAAGGGACCTCTTGAGTTGGGCATGTTCTAAAACCTGGCCTGGCCCGGCCCAAAGGTGCTCGTCACATTGCCTGGATAGAGTCATTTTTTTTTATAATTTTGTATTTTTAATATTTTTTTTAAAATGTTTTGTTATTATTTATTTTGGTCAAAATAGTGAATATAAAATATTTAAAAAAATACTCCACAATTTTTCATGAAAGAAAATTAGTATAATATATAAATAAATATAAGGTAAACATGTGCAAAAAATCATCAATTCCAAACGGACCTAATCAATAGAGCATAGTTCCTAACATAATTGAGATAATCTAATAATTTTTACTGTTCTGATAAGGTAAGATTTCCATCTACAAGAAAAATATAACTTTTATGCTAGTAAGATTGACCTTTACGGCATATTCAAACAAAATGCATCGACCAGAAACTGAAATTCGCCATTACGAAAGAACCGGGAGGTTGAAAAATAACGGATTTTTCACCCCTAAAACAAGTTAAGAACAGACTGACATGCAAACTTTGCGCATGCATTACAAAGAGAAGCTTAAAATACCATTCCTACCGATAAAAACTCGTTGAGTAAGACGCGTATTTATCCAAATAGAACGTTTTTTGTTGCAGTATTTCTACTTTCACTTTGGATAACATTTGAATGTTTTTCCAGTTAAGTCATTAAACAAGGAAAGTCGATGGTAGCCGTCCAATGAAAACGCTTCGTGTATTTAAGTCATAGCCGAGTGCGCGGTCAAGGTCAAAATTGCAAGAAAGTGATTCGAAGTGAAAGTAGAAATACTTTACACCTCAACTTCCATTCCTTAAACACGTGATAGCTAAAGTACATCGGCCGAACAAGATGGCGAATAATTCGCCAACTTCAACCTATGATTTCGGCTTTTACGGATAGTGATTATTTAGGTAGGATTTTTAGAATAGGTGCAGAGTACCTGCAATGGAACACAGCTTACTCGCGTGTTTTATTTTTCGGTGGTTTGCTTAGTTTAAGCCAGAAACTCGATACCGATTTTATTTCTGTTCGTACATTGTCCGAATAAGTCTGTTTTCCGTTTGTTTTAGCGCAAAAAGCAGATATATGAAACATAACAGTAAATGCTTGATAAGAAATGAAAGATTATTATTTTGGCCTTTGTCAAAATTATATTTTTTTGGCCATTATTTTGTGTTTTTGTTTCCTTTGAGGTTGTATCAAATCAGAACACTATCAGGTAGTATAGCTGCAAGCAAGCCTCTTTATTAGACTAAAATAATAGCTGTGTAACACGGAATTCTTCTAATCCAGGATTTGAGACATAAAAAATCGCCATAAACATATATTGACATACAGTTATTTGCACTAGCCTCTGCAATAGCTATACTGAATGATAAACTAATTATTTTCATTTTGTCAAGCGTTTATGTCTAACTCTGCTGCTGATCAGGGAGTTATTTCAAGAAATAATGCTCCACTCTGATCAGGACTATTTAAAGACCGATTTGACTATTAACATAATCTGAATCAATGCGCGCATATCCATGACAACCACGACTTATCAAATATCCATACGCATTTTTTTTTCACTACACACTGACGTCACAGTAGTCCTCCGCAAAGACATTGTTGGAAATTCCATTATCGGTCCTGTACATGTCATTTTAGCTACAAAACTGTTAATTTGTTTTAAATCCAAACATCACTACACAAATAACGTTAGAACGGTGAATGTCTCAACAATGTATATTTAGAAACTCTTTTTTTCTGGCGGATTCACAATTCACTTGTCCAAAAGTGTTCGCCTTTTGGTATATGCGTGGAGTGATATAAGCATTTTTATTTGAGCATAACTAGTACGATAAATTTGAAAAAAGTAGATCCTTCAATATTAATTGATAAAAAACACTGCTGATGAAAATTGAAACAAGATCAACCTAAACTCATTTAGATTTTTCTTCATGAGCTACTTGGCATCTAACTGAGATGCGTGAAATTGCGTTTTTAGTCTGCTTAAATTCCGTGTAGTCATTAAAAAAGCGGCATAACCGCAAAAATTTTCGGCGTAACCGCGTAAACTATGTTATTGTTGAGAATTTCTTTATTTCCAATTTAAAGTGATAAGTGAATACACATATAACAACATACAAGCATGGAATGCATATGCACGGATATACATATTATAAGTTTTAAAATACTGTCAAACATATTCTTAAACGTAAAGCAATTTAATGACGGGTTAACATTCATAAAAAAAAATGTTACATCTTCTAGAATAGTCTATAAGTATTTTCCATGGCCGAGAGTTTACCGAGTTTTCGCAAAACTCCCTGCTCGAGGGTTGGTAGATTCTTTTTCTCCCACCTCAGTTAAACAAAATATTAAGTAAAATGTATTTTTGTGCGTATCGAAAATATATGCGTATGGATATGTGATAATTCGTGGTTGTCATGGTTGAGCGCGCGATGACTCAGATAATGTAAAAAGTCTTTTCGGTTTATTATAGTTCTAAGGAGAGTGAATCATTATTTCTTGAAAGGTTTTTATAATTCTACAGACGACAGTCTTCAATAAGGGGGGTAATTACGATATGAAAATCATTTAAAAAGTTCCATACGGGTACATGTTTTATCTTTTTTCTTTCCGTGTGCAAGATAAGAATCTCTTGCATCGTTAATTTATTGGATCTACTTATCTGAGGTTGGAGAAAGTACATTACAAAAAAAGAATTACTGTTCACCTTTGAGAAACAACATGTTTGAAATATATTCTCAATCAACAACAACTAGTTTTTCTATATAAAATCAGCTTGTAACAGTTGGACTTTTTAGAAATTAGGGAGCCACGACTATCCATTTCGACCAGATGGACGGTTGGCATAGCTGGCATTGTTAACCGCTGCTTTCATCTTCTAGACATGATTTAGTATCATTCTTCTCATATTTTTGTCGTAGAAAGGCCACATTTCCTTGTCTTGTTTCTGAAACAATTGAAAATAAATAACATCATGAATCAAGAGTACCCAATGTGAATACTCATTGACGTTCCAACAGTCCCAATTTGCAAACGGCCATTCATCAACAGGGATTCGTTATGTTACGCTATGCCTTTTATAGCTGTGAACATTTGTACCGGTTATGTTCGAATGTATTTTTTTCGATGAAATGGTCAACACTGAATGTTTAAGGCTACGCTTGTTCTTTACCAACAGTTCGACTTATTCTTAAACAAGAGAGTTGTTATTATAACAATTCCTACACAATTTATCAAATATTCAGATCGTAATATGTATGACTCGTTTCTGCAGTGTTAAAAAATATAACTAATCTGTGTTGTACGTCCGAAAGCACATGACTGTGAGCTAATACTGCAGCATAAACATCAATTTTCAAAAGATTATTATTTCACGTCCTGGAAAAGTGCAGGTGAAGTTCAAGAATACAATTAATTTTCAAATTGCTGCCACTTTTTACCGGTTCCCTATTTTTGCATTATTTTTCATTGAAAAAAGATTGCCAACATTTAAGGTTATCTGTTTATACAAATAGAATATCTGACATTTCAAACTACCATTGGTTGTTCGGTCTGAAAGAAATTGTTCATGATCTCTGGAAGAAGTGCCATCGCCATTGACTCCACCGGAACGTGTAGCTGGAAATATACCGCAATACAATGATTCATTACAATGCATATGTATTGGGTTGGTTTTAACCCATTAGATTTACATTTTAAAGACCGTTCCAAGGCGGTACCTAACAATCCTTGATAAACATATACAGTTTTTTATATATAGTGTGAATGCACTGTGCTGTTTGTGGAGTTTTGTGCTGGTCTTCCATGTTTCTTGTTTGTGATTTTTTTTTCTTTTTTTTTCTTCTACGTCTTTGGCTTTTACACAATGCCATTAAAACGGGTTTATGTTTAAACGTTTTGCGGCTGAGCTTCTTTCTGTAGCTTTTCGCATGAATATTGTGAAGAATATTAACTTCAATTGTCTCGTTGCGCCTAATTTGGGAGGTGTGTCCTGCCACTGGAGTAAGCATTAGCATGGAACACATGATAGATACAAAACCTTCTTACATATTTATGATAATGTACTACATTCTGCAACACAAACTTTCATTGTCTTTAAAAAAATACATGTGGAAACAAGTGTATGTTTGCAATTAAAATATGAATTGTAGAACAATTATTAATATACTTTTCAAATAATTATATATGCGAACAACTACAGAAACAAGCTCAGTAGCAAAAAGTTTAAACATTAACCAAGTTTAATGACACTGGGTAAACATAGAACATAAACACAAACAAATACAAACAAGAAACATGGAAAACCAGCACAAAACTCCACAAACAGCTCATTGCATACATACTTTATATATATTGAGAATAGGTATGTTTATCAAGGATTGTTGGGTACCGCATTGGAACGGTTAGTAAAATGAAATTTTCTAGGGGTTTAAACCAGTTTGTGTGCACAACCTCACTTTTATCCTAACAATCCCGAATAAAGTAAAAAAGTAAATTGCAAATCTTATCAAAGTATGGATTAACTTGAGGAAACATTAACCCCGTTAAATGGCACAGGATAAACGCCAAAGACATAGAACACAAAAACAATCACAAATCAGAAACTTGAAAAAAGTGCACGAAACTCCACAAACAACTCTGTACATATATACTAACTATTTTACACTCAAATACCTGTCCTCCTTCTGATAAAAAGTATGACAGCAGCAACAATAAGCGTCACAAGAAGAGCCGATCCTACTGTTGCGCCTATTATAATTTCCAAGTTTGCTTTATGGGGACTTATTTCATTGGTGTTGGTGGTGTTTACAGTTACTGAAATGAACAGTACATGTATAGTTATCAAAATGTTTAAATAACATCATGTAACACAAGGATGCACTGTCTTTATAAAAAAACTGTTTACGATAACACGCTTATTTTGAAACTAAATCAAACAAGTGCTTTTGAAAGACAGAGAGCTCAATTATAATCAGCTTTGGCTTAAAAATGAACGCATTCATGATGCTGTATATATATGCCTGTTGAGCAAAATCAAGAAATAAAAGTACAAACTAAAATGGTTGATCAAGGATCATTACTTGTATTTTGGTTAATTTGGATTTACGTATCCTAATTGTATGATGGCCGTAAACAACAGTAACTCTGTGAAATAGGAAGTCAATTCAATAAACATTGATTAAGCTCTGAGTAAGAACACCAAGTTGCAATAAGCTTTAACCAAACTTTCCATGACCATGATTTGTATAAAGGATGATATGGAGTTTTGTAACAAAAAGTTATGATTGACTCTCAACAATTATGTGAAATATGAAGTGAATTGAAAGAAAAGTATAAATTTTAACTTAATAGTGGAAATGCAAACTTGCCTTTAAGTTTTCTTTGTCGATTAAGGGACATAATTTGCATTTGAACAGTATGAAGTTATGCAACCTAATTTGTGAGGACATTAACAAATTATGTTAAGCATGAAGTCCTTTGAATGAACGGTATTGGAGTTAAAGGTGAAAATGCTAAGTTGCTTTAAAGCGTTAACCAAACTCTAATTCGATCAAGGGCCAACATTTGTATTAAGAAAAACATGAAAATATATAATTTTAATGTGTAATGACCTTTAGCAACCGGGTGAAGTATGAAATCCATTAAATGAACGGTATCGAATAATAAGTAAGAGTTCAAAGTTGCCATAAAATTTTAACAAAATATCAAGGGCCACACTTTGTATTAAGCATAGCATGGAGTTATGTAACCTAAGTGTATACTTGCCGTTAACAATTAAGTAAAGTATGAAGTGAATTAAATGAAAGGTACAGTCGAAACTCGTTGGCACGATATCTCATGGCTCGATATCCTCGTTGGCTCGAACCAGATTAAAAGGACCGATTTTTTTTACCCTATGTTCATATTAAATTCGATCGGGTGGCTCGATATCTTGGGGGTCGATATTTCTCCACGCTCGATGTCATTTTTGCGGTCCCAAGTAAAAAATTCACACTTTATTTTGTTTGCTTGGGTCGATGTCATTTTCGCGTGTTCAAGTAAGAATCTCACACCTTGATTTGTTTGCTTGGCTTTATTTAGCACAAGGCGCCAATCGACAAAAATCGCTTGATTTCACTATAATTATTATCAAATTTTAATGGTTAAACAGTTTGAATAAACATGCCATCACTTTTAGTTCTGTCTCTAATTGTTATCCATGTATATATTTCAATGCATTTTTATGCAACTTATAAGCTATATTTCTGTTACTCACTGTTTAAAATTGCTTGTTTGTTGTTTTCGCATAAATGTATTTTTATAATAAAAAAATTAAATCAAATGATATGTTTTAAGTATCAAATAAGTCATGTTACGAACTGTACGATGTGTAACTATGTCCACTAAATACTCTTCTCTTGCGGAGATAGCGTAGCCAATAGCAAACGACGTAAACGAGTAAAAACAAACAACATTCTGTAAGCAATTCCGCTTGGCTCGATATTCTCGAAGCTCGAAGTATTTTTGCCGGTCCCTAAAATATCGAGCCATCGAGTTTCGACTGTATATGAACTATAAGTGAAAATCCAAAATTTGCCCTTAAACTTCGACTAGATCCTATGTGCCCTAAAACTTTACGTTAAGTTTAAAAGTCAATCATGGGCGATAATGTGCATACAGGATAAAATGGAGTAATGGTATAAAAGTGTGTGATAGTTCTGAACTACTGTGTGAAGAAGTATGAAGTAAATTGAAGTGAATGGATTAAACAGTATTTGAGTTAAAAGTAAAATGTCAACTCGCCCTTAAACATTAACTTGACGCCAACGACGGAATAAATATTATAGCCTCCTCTCTCTTCAAATAAATGCTCGTAAAACGAATTCATACCTTTAAGGTATATCCATCCTGAATTGAAGTCCCTGCAGATTGCTGCTCGTTTGCCACTGACCTCGAAATTATCAATGTCAGTACCAGTAATCAGAATTTTAAGAATATGCCTCTCTACTTTCTTTATTGTAAGTTGGCAAGTTTTATTTTCAAACATAAAGGGTGCATACACATTAGAATCATTGTTGTTGTAAAGTTGGTAATCACCCAAATGTAGATCATAGTTGGCAATTAGTTTTCCATCGACAAGAGCATCCATGAGCTGATTGTTTTCTTGTGTTGTCCATCTAAGGTTAACTTCACTTTTCTGGTTAACTTCCACGAGACAGCCAGTAACATTATTTACAATCCCAGCTTTTCTGTCGATGACTTGACCTGAATGAATACAAAATAGTTTCGTTAGCATACATATGTTTTGAGCTTAGTTCGCACAATGCACTCCATTCAAATGTATGGAAACGAGCGTATGTATCAATTAATTCATCGAGTAGTCTATGTTTAAGATAGTCATATACTGTAATAGTCTTAAATATTTACATAGTAAGTATTTCATGAAAACCGTTTACGGCAGGTGCAACACAACCATTAATATCAATAATCTTTGTATACTAACCCGATGCTGTGGACAGTGTAGAATAAATTAAGAGGACCACTGTTAAGGCATACCACCTGTCTCCATGCCTCGACTGAATTGGATTTCGGGGTAAATGATCACTTCTAACGCGTTTTCGTGTGCGGAAACCGTTATCTGCTTTTCCAACACCAATAATATTTTCTTGCCTTCTACACGGAATCTGCAAAGATTAATACAAACTATAAAATGCCTGATTCTTTTTCAAAGGAAAAAAAACGAAGATAGACGTCTTCTCCAATCTTGTTAATCATCATTTTTTTTTATCTCAATTGATGACTTGTCATCATACACAGATACGCCCATCATGACTGTATTTATATTGGTATAAAATCGTGCATGAAATTGGTTCAAATACACATTTTCAGACCTGCTCAATAATGACCGTAACTCACATTGTAACAATTAAACAGTGAACTTGAGTCTTTGTAAATTGTGTTAAGGTCCGTCGGTCGCACTTTACATTGTAACGATGATGAACTACCGCTTTCGAGAGATGTCGCTTTTATTGGATTATTGCATTCAATACGAAAAAGATGATCGAGAAAATTCAAAACGAAACCGCAAGGATGTTTTCGGGCTTAACGAGATCAGTATCAATTTATAACTTGCTGAGGAAATCGGATGTGTTTTTTTATTAACGGACTGAAGGAAACTCCAAAAGCGTATTTGAAATGATCTAGATTACGAAACAAGAGAATCGGAATACTAAGCTAAACTCAAGACGAATTATTTATTTGTATCATTTTCGGATTAATTGCATATAGTTGAACACTTAAACTTAACAAGCGCACTTAAATTTAAATCATAAACTAATGTGATTTTTTTGTCATAAACTCATTTATAACAATGTTTTTTAACTTTCAAAATGACCGTTATCTAGCAATAACTTTTCTGATTGATTTCATGTGCACTGTTTGGTACTCTGGTGGAAGGTTATGTCCAATACAATATTTAAACTCTGTATTAGAGCCAAACATCTGACTGAAACGACATGAGATGTATTCCGTTTTGTCGAAATAATAATATGTTTTCGGTCAAATACTTACAAATAGAAAGTTTAAATAATCACAACCTATGAAGACAGCATTTAAGTTTTACACTTACCACTTACACATGGAAAAGCATGCATCTTCAAGTATTTTTTATCTGATCACAAAGTTAATTTAATACATGAAACCAGATACATGCCACGCCCAATTACTTCATCGAAAAATATGCTTGATTCTTTTTTAATATTTAGAATCTTTAATCCTGTGGCTCAAATGAAATTGCAAAATAACAAAATCATTTCGCAAAGTTGTCAAAGTGCAGATTGCAGTCATGTTGCTAAATTGAAGTTGTATTCATTGACATTATTATCATTGGAAAAATTCAGTTGTCAATTAAGAATATATGCTTATGTATAAGGTAACCATTTACATCGTATAAAATTTCCATTTTCGAAACTTCGATGATCACCATTTTCTCAAAGAAATTGCAGTTCAACCTGTTGTAACACTCTTTAGAATCCTGAAAACATAAAACAGCTTTAAGTTAGGGGGAAGTACTACTTGTCTCGTCAAATATTAGTAATTAAGGACGTGTGTTTGTTTGATAAATAGACGTCACTGATATTAATGGTATCAGCTAGAAACTTGAGTGTTTTCAAAAGTATTTTATAACACAGTTTATTCACTACAAATCTGAACTATTATCAAAAGAATATGAACACGAGTTGTCGATGTGTAGCTATGCTTCATAATTTGCTGCACAAGTTCCTATGTTTGATAGTTGTTTTATTTATAATATGTCCTCGTGTTTGATAAATCAAATCATGAAACGCTTTATTAAGGTGATTTAGTAGTGTTTTATAGGAAATCGAAATCATTTTTTGCATTTGTTATGATTTAATTTACACACGTGTATATTACTTCTGTACAAGTGGATTTTCACTTTATAAGCTCTTAAAGAATAATTGTTTCCTAGAATCACAAATTTATTTACAATTTGAGATAACTCATTATATCAATTTGTTTTCCATCACTTTTTATTAGCTGATATTGACATGCAATCTAAAATTATGCTCTAAAATGGGTGTATGTACATTAAAATGGCGCATAACAGTCCTGATTGGTTCATGTATATAATCTCTACCAAATAAAAATTAAAAGTGTACACTTTTGTTTGAACAGCTTGATCAAAAGAACGACGGGTGACTGCAAAGCAAACCGGACGAGGCGTTATCTGCTTTGAATGGAGGACACTGGGCATTTCTGCAGCAGGGAATTAGACCCCTGGGTCCTGGAGGATTGAAGTTTTTTATTATTTCCGTCGTCATTCACAAGTCATTTGAGAAAAATTGGTGCCGTAACATTTTAATTGTTAATTGCCACAAATATGGAACTAGCTTTGAAAGACCAAACCAAGTCATGTTCATGATTTCATTTGGTCGTTCTTGCCTTAACAAATACTTTATGATTCGATAACGTAAAAAGACATATACCTTTTATAAATTATTTTGTTGTATTTCAATTTTAAGATTTCAAGAGCATCAAATGCCACTCGAAACCGCCACTTATATAGTGTGTGTAAACAATAATGCGCCGCAATCCCATAATTATAATACCGCCAATAACTTTTATAAAAGAGTAATTGTAACATTGAAGCACAGAAGTACAAATGTCAGGTGAAATAAAACAAAATTGAATTTGTTTAAAATTCGAACAAGCTCTTATATTCACTCATTTTATACCTACATACAACACATAAAGAATGTAACGATCAATTTCATATGATTTATATGATATTTATAGCAAGAAGTCCTCTTGTTATTTCGCAACCATTTATTTTATAAAACACATGATTGTTTACTTAATTTAATTGTTATTGCTCCTTGTAATAGCTTATTTTACAGATATTAAAATGCAATCATTATTATCCATACGTTCATTCATTCATTTTACCTCCGCCTTTCTCAGTCATGAATCTATATGATTTGTTACCTACAAGATATAGAGGATCTGACACTCGTTGTCATTTAATACCAATTTTTATTAAACGAGTTCAGGAAAACTGTTAGTTAGCGAGCCTTTGGCGAGCTTACTAACAATTTTCCTGGACGAGTTTAATAAAAAATGGTATTAAATGACAACGAGTGTCAGATTCTCTTTATCACATGCTTTTTCCAGTATAAAATGGCAAAAAAAAAACTACCTGTTTCACCTGCGAGGCTGAAGAGCCGAATATCACCAAGTGTTGTCATCTCCCGCGCTACATGCATTGCAGGAATTACACATGTGTAATATAAAAAAATACGTGATGGTTATATTAAACCGGAAACAAGGTGTAGCATGTGATAAAACGATTTCTACGATGCAAGTAGCAGGAACGAAAGTATTACATTTTTTATTAACTGTAAGAAAAAAGATTCTTAGACTAAATCAAAACGAAAATTTAACTATTACTCCACAATTATAACATAACACTTTAATTGCTAGTGCACATGTCGATAAATATAATGGTCAACTTAGAATCTGATTATAAATACATTATGATCCTGTAAAAGTTGTGTTAAATAATGCTCTACAAACTTCGACAATATCCTCAGCCTCAGGCAGGAGGAATAATTTTCCCCTTTGCTTGTTTGTTAAAGATCTTGAGTTATATTTACAAAATGATGATGCAAAACTTTTCCAAAGCAGTATACGATATAGGTCTTATATTGTTACCCGTTTGCAGATGGCATGGCCATTGTAGGCATATTATACGAAAACAAAATTCAGCAACATCTTGATATATTGTTTAAAATTGTAATAATTGGGGATAATCAGTAAATACTTATTAAAATAAAAATTGACTTCTGTAATAGGGGATGGCTGTTGCCTACTAAAATAAGACATATCATGGCTAGCTCTTTGAAGTTATAGAATATTTTAACTATTAAGGAACTTTGTTTAACTACACTGGTATTATGCTTTAAGTATTATATTATGTAAATTGTTACTTGATCTTCTTAAACCAAAGATGCCGAGTCGAGAAGTTAATGATTATGTTGCCCATTTCTTTAAGATCCATCAGAAATATTAATTAATTATATACCTATAAATATTCTGTCAAAAAAACTGCATTTTGTAACTGAAAAATATGTTCGCTTTAGTATATTCATAAGGGACGTTATACAGAATCGAGTGAATTATTTATAATCACACGACATTCATATTTTGTATTGTACATGTTTATTTGGTACCATTGTGTCTATGCTTACGTATTTGTGCGTTCGATGAAATTAAAACATTAAAGTTGCACTCTGACTCTCAAACAAGATTCACCCCAATTAATAATATTGTTTTAATATTCGAAAAAAGATGAAAAAATGTCGAAAACAATTATTCTTATGAACGATACCGAGATTAATTTGAAAGAAATGAGCATGAAAACGGTGTGTCTATCTTTATGAGACTAAAGTAGAACCCAGTAAATCTTTTAGCATTCACAAATTATTTGATATATTCCGTATTTTTCTTCTATGAAATACAAGGCTAAAGGTTTGCTATCAGTAA
>NC_069137.1:51053431-51063431 GCF_026914265.1 Mya arenaria | reverse complement strand
CCTTGACAATTTGTCTATGTTTGTTTCTGGTATTACACTTTAGGACAGCTTTCGGATATTTGTGTAATTTACCTTTTGCAGATGTCCTCCACACACGGTACTGCGCCCTGGATTGATGATCGTTATTTTAGACATTCACAACACACGACCTGCCATGTATATGCGTAACGATCGTTTGTGCACAAAAGTAGGTGTTCGTTTAATTATCACAAAAAAAATGTACATTTTGTCCTCGTGTACAAGCTTGTGAGCAATGGAAATATAATATTAATTATGAACAGTGGTGGAGAATCGTGTTACATTATTGCATACTGTAGGAGATAAGTATGCTTTTTCTTATAGCTGACTGTGTGACGGTTAACTCCCTCTTCTTGTATTTGTTATAATTACTATCCACTTTCTATAACCGAATTCGCTTATTTTGGTTAAACGACGTATTTTATTAGCACTGGGTTATAAACCTCGATTAACCATTCGATTTGAATAGATTTTCTCAGATTTTGATTACACCTGGTGCTAGCAAGTAAAGTTAAAAATAGTAAATATCCACGAGATTAGCATTACTTATGACTATTTTAATTGTACACATTGCTTCTTTGAATTACTTCAAAGACATACAATTAGAGTCTTAATGCGAACCTTTTTAAGTCCTTTGTTGGTGTCCTACGTGGTAAATGGGCCAGTCCTCTACGACAACTCGTTGTTTACACTCCGCAATCTTCTATCCAGTCAGGAAAAGCACAGCTTACATCTTTATACTGCATCGGAGCAAAATTTGCGAGCCTTTTAATTGAGAAAGCAGAGTTGGCAATTGATGTTGACTTGTATTCCAGATTGGGATATGACCAAACCTGGTATGTGGTACTCCACCTATATCACTCTAACACGTAACAGACACAGCTGAAAACAGATACAGCTGAAAGTCGGGTTGTTACCTACTTCGCTTCCTTGTTTGCAAGTTATTCAAACTTAGTTGACGATTTAATTTGGATGGTAACCTAAAAGTATATGTTACGGGAAATGGGCGTGACCTCTACCAAAACTGGTTGATGGTAATCCACATACTTCATTCCCATGATAACCAAAATCACTCGGGTGCCGGGGATCCGTATCGTTAAGGCTAAGGCTTTAAAATAGGTTAGCGAGCTTACCCAGAATGATGTCCATGGGGTTGAAATGTCCACGACCTCAACCCCACCTGAAAGGAAATACACTGCCGGCTTCTGCTCTACAGTAAGTATTTCAAGCAGCCGGAGGCTGAATCCGTACCGATTATTTGCCGTACACGTGGTTCCTCACTCGTGTCCATACCAGAAGCTGGAGCAACTCCGGCTACATCAATATTTTAAGATCAAGACCAATCTTTGCAATATCCTCGGATTTTTATTTTCGAATCTGCGCATTTTATTTGAGTTAACGAGTCATAAAGGGTGTTGACAAATATCTTTCGAGAGAGGGCGTGACCAAGTACACGTAGAAAGTCAATTAACTTTGATTCGTAGTGCAATTTTAGAATCCGGCAAACTTTGTTCACCTTTTGAAATAAGCGTTTTACTGTACAGTTTAGTCGATGCCTTCAGTGAATGTTTCCTATGTGGTGACGCACGCACGCGCGCACACTAATACATCCACACCCACACCAACACACACACACACCATGCATCAACTCCTAGTATAATATCACAAGATATGTTATTGAAACCCTAAAATACAAAATCCTAATTTGACGTCTGTTTTTGCTGAGGCGTGCGTGTGGATAGTTAAGGGGGTTGTAAGATTTGATAACCAAAACAATATATATAACATTCAGTGTGTGTACATAGTTTATGGTGGTTGATAGATTTGTTAACCAAATCCTGATATATCTATATAAAAACATTCAGTTCCGGTTTTATATCTTAGATGTAAAATTCAACATAATAATATCCTTTTTCAAGAACTTACACTAATACATGACCGGCAGAAAGCAGTAGGAGTTTATTTAACTCATATAACTTAATGACAGTACTTATTGAAGTTCATTCAACGATATGCATAATTCAATATCGTTTGTTAAGCTTAGTTCTGGTCTAAAGGTGGTCGCTTTTTTTGCTATACTAGTTGCACTTGGTATGATTTTGTTAAAGTTGTGGCCCGAATGCATTTTAGCACTCTTCGTCCGAAGTCGCTTCACCAGTATGTTTTGTTTGCAAATGGTGTTACGCAAATTGGCCACCAATTAGATTTTAGCCGCCCCCCGCGGGGTTTTACCAATCTCCAATTGAAAATATCAATATTTGGACAATAATCAATCATTTGAATTTGGGACTGAATTGGAACTATATTTCTATTTATTTTTATAGTACTAGATTATTAAACATAAATACAATTTAAAAAAAATCCCAAATATTAATTTTGTATAAACAGTTGGAGAAAATTCCCCAATGGTGAATTCCACAGTCAATTTCTGTAGATAATAGCCATTAATTGGATATAACATATTCTTGAGATTTCCACAGTGTAATATATGTTGGGGAGGAATAAAATTGAGGGTGGGGGGAATAAAATTTGTGCTGTCAATATAATATTGATAATTAATTAAATGATGTAGTGTTCTTAGACTAGACATTTCAAAACTTGAAGCAAGTAAACAACAATACGTAGAATGAAATTATATATAAGTGCGTTATTTTAACGATTATTTATCCTCTTCTGAAGCCTTATGATCCTAGATGCAATTAGATAATACATACTTTAAAAAGAATAACTTACTAACGTCAACTTCCTGGTATGCTCACTTTCATGACTTTTATTTCATCGAGTATGTTCAATTAATGATTTTGACTTGAAATTGCTAAATTCCACCCAAAAATATCTCTACTTTTGGTAAAATATTTGCTGTATTTCTTGTAGTATGACTTGTTATACTTATTCAGTGACTAGAATTTGTCATCAAAGCTATCGCGGATAAAATAATTTTACAGTGAATAATAGCTTTCTTTTAACAAAGCGGGCCCATTGCTATTTTATGAGAGGTGAATGCACATTACTTTACCTTGTACTCACTTTAATAATAATATAGTTGATACATGTTTCTGTAAGGATTTAACTTTGCAACTATTACCTTGAAAAACTTAAAACAAACGTATGTAGGAAAGTTATCTTTCCTATTGTTCGCATTCATATTAAAGCCAGCTAAATCCTCTCAACCATTCTGAAGCAGATACCGTCGATGTCCAATTTCAACTCCTATCAGAACAGAGCCTGACTCGCAGCCAGCGAGCAAACTACAAGACAGCCCACGGCCGACTCCACAAGATTTGGGAAAATTTCGAAGACGGAGAAATGACAACCAGCAAGCTTCTTAGAGAAGTTTTATTGCTTGTTTTGCCCCTATCCCGTAGCGACAGGCCGCGCCCATTGGATATGAATATGTTCATCAATATATATATACTTGTTATATGGCATGCATGTATAATTTTGCTTGTAATTAAATACTAATTGGAAGCCTATTTTAATTCATTCATTTCAACACCTATATCACAATCAATTAACTTGTCTCTTGTGTTCCCACCCATAACCATCTCACACCTTGATCACACAGTGGTGCGTTTCCGCAAAACACCCTACGCTCGGGTCGGAATGAACCTATCTTACACTCTCGGCCATGGAAGATACTTATAAGCTCTAACCAGTCTTTAAACTATGATCCATAAACCTAAAATGACTAACAAGCTTATTGGAGCAGTCACCGAATGGGCAAGGCCCGAGTGCGAGTATAAATAAGCTTACACACCAACCGTAATGATAGCCAAAGATGAAACTATATTGAGTATTCTTGCATTCATCTTCTGTCACTCAGTAAAACAAACGATTTCACAATCAGTCTAAGTATATGTTCGAGTTTAAATTAAGCCGAAAAACAAAAATGCAAACACCAAGTTTATGCTACATTTCAGTCCTGACACGAGATTTACATGTAAGTTTTGGTGAACAAATAGACTGATCTATACTGTATGAAACCATTTTTTGGTGCATTCGTCAGTTTTGATATAAGTTTAATTAATGAAATTAATAAAAGAATATTCATAAGCGCCTATTTGAGAGTATGATATGCTCATATATTGTCTTTCTTTCTGTTTAAAATTGTCGTTTTATAAAGAAATAAACAGATGGTCAGTTATGGGCATAAATTCCAGAAATGAAAATGAAAATATATTAACGGAAATTATTGAAAAGAAATTCTTGATTGTCATTGGCCTACACAAATATGCAAAAAAACACACACTTGTTTCGATTGAAGGTTTCTTTATTTTGCGCTTGCTGTGTACGTGGGTAGTACATACATTTATCTTAGTATTATATTGTAAAATAATTCCTAACTAAGAGAGTGCAAAACCACTGATGAAACCAGTTCCTAAGTATAAATGCATCCTAACTACTTGCGATAGGGATCTGGTAGTCTATATGTGTCTAATGTTGTAATGTTTATTTCACTTTCTTTACATCCGAGTACATCGACACTTTATGATTGTAGCTACAACACTGATGATCCCCACACATCCACCAACAACAGCAAAACCAACGACAACTACACATAAACCAACGACAACTACACATAAACCAACTACAACTACACATAAACCAACGACAACTACACATAAACCGGTGACACATCACCATACGCACACACCGAAACCTACACACGCACCAACAACAGTACACATAAACCAAGGACGACTACACACAAACCAACGACAACTACACATAAACCGGTGACACACCAGCAAACGCACACACCGAAACCTACACACGCACCAACAACAACTACACATAAACCAAGAACGACTATACATAAACCAACGACAACTACACATAAACCAAGGACGACTACACATAAACCAACGACAACTACACACAAACCAACGACTACTACACATAAACCAACGACTACTACACATAAGCCAACGTCAACTACACATAAGCCAACGACAACAACACATAAGCCAACGACGACTACACATAAGCCAACAACAACAACACATAAGCCAACAACAACAACACATAAGCCAACAACAACAACACATAAGCCAACGACGACAACACATAAGCCAACGCCAACGACAACAACGCAGAAACCAACAACAACAGATCCTAACTGTAAATATATTTCTTGCTTTGTTATTTTATCCAATATCTAGTATGTATTTGGTCGTGTTTAAAAGATGAAGACTCAACATAATTATATTATTGTTTATCATTCTATTTTACGCTGTTGTTTAGTTTCATCATGGTCAAGCGATATCCTCTGTTTGCTTTCATCATGGTCATGAGATATCCTCTGTTTGCTTTCATCACGGTCATGAGATATTCTCTGTTTGCTTTCATCATGGTCAAGCGATATTCTCTGGTTACTTTCATCATTGTCATGAGATATCCTCTGTTTACTTTCATCATTGTTATGAGATACCCTCTGTTTACTTTCATCATTGTCATGAGATACCCTCTGTTTACTTTCATCGTGGTCATGAGATACCCTCTGTTTACGTTCATCATGGTCATGAGATATATTCTGTTTACTGTCATCATTGTCATGAGATATCCTCTGTTTACTTTCATCATTGTCATGAGATATCCTCTGTTTACTTTCGTCATTGTCATGAGATACCCTCTGTTTACTTTCATCGTGGTTATAAGATATCCTCTTTTACTTTCATTATGGTCATGAGATATCCTCTGTTTACTTTCATCATGGTCATGAGATATCCTCTGTTTATTTTCATCATGGTCATGAGATATCCTCTGTTTACGTTCTTCATGGTCAATAGATATATTCTGTTTACTGTCATCATTGTCACGAGATATCCTCTGTTTACTTTCATCATTGTCATGAGATATCCTCTGTTTACTTTCATCATTGTCATGAGATACCCTCTGTTTACTTTCATCATGGTCATGAGATACTCTCTGTTTACTTTCATCATGGTCATTTGATTTTTTCTGTTTACTTTCATCGTGGTCATGAGATACCCTCTGTTTACTTTCATCGTGGTCATGAGATATCCTCTGTTGACTTTCATCGTGGTCATGAGATACCCTCTGTTGACTTTCATCGTGGTCGTGAGATACCCTCTGTTTACTTTCATCATGGTCACGAGATATCCTCTGTGTACTTTCATCGTGGTCATGAGATATCCTCTGTTATTTTCATCGTGGTCATGAGATATCCTCTGTTTACTTTCTTTATGACCATGAGATGGTATATGTTTACTGTCATCCCCACAGATGAATGCGAGTCTGATGATTACGTATATGATGCTCAACTCAACCTCTGTCTGCGCTTCTATGACCACATCAATACCAACTGGACCGAGGCTAAGAAAGTGTGTCAGTCTATTAACGGGACCCTCGTTGTTAAAGGTAATGAATAGTTTTCTCATCTAAGTATGCTTTCCAAAACTTCATTTGTTTGCCATATTTAAGTCAACATTTGTTTTGCAAACTGGATATAGGGTAAGAACACATACCAGCCTTTAAAAGCTTAACGACACTTAACGAACAAGAGAACTCACATTTTATACAAGCACTCATTGATTGCCTATATACTTTGTTTTGGAGTTGATGGCCACTTTAATATCAAATGCACAGTCACCAGTCCAGTTATCGGATACTTATCGTTAAAGTCAAGAACTGCTACGTCGATGTATTTACGTTTTATTATTTCTAAGGCTGCAATCCGGCCAAAGGGAATATGTCATTTTAACACGAATCCAACACAAATAACGCAAAACCATCGGTTCAGGTGACTGGTCACGCGATAAGCTAATATTGTTCAATGGAAAAAAAATGCTGTGGTACATTTGTTGTGGTACATTTCACAAGTAAAATGCAAGTGATTTGATAATGTACACACAAGTCTTTTCTCAAAGCTTTCTCGAAAGGTTACAGGACTTATGACAGCATTTCTTATAGACTTGTAGAAGTAGCATGTGTTTAAATCTATTGTGTAGTGTGTGAGTGTATACATATATATCAGTGAAGTAAGATTAGTGTCAGTGATTATTTCAAAGCGATATTTTCACTGTTTCACCCATTATAATCTTCAACTAAATGTGAGTGCGCATATGTCTGAGTCACAATTTCAAATCGATATTTTCACTGTTTCACCCATTATAACGTTCAACTAAAAGTGGATGCGCATAGGTCCGAGTCACGATTTCAAATCGATGATTTCACTGTTTCACCCATTATAACGTTCAACTAAAAGTGAGTGCGCATAGGTCCGAGTCACAATTTCAAATCGATATTTTCACTGTTTCACCCATTATAACGTTCAACTAAAAGTGAGTGCGCATAGGTCCGAGTCACAATTTCAAATCGCACTGTTTCACCCATTATAACGTTCAACTAAAAGTGAGTGCGCATAGGTCCGAGTCACAATTTCAAATTGATATTTTCACTGTTTCACCCATTATAACGTTCAACTAAAAGTGAGTGCGCATAGGTCCTAGTCACAATTTCAAATCGATATTTTCACTGTTTCACCCATTATAACGTTCAACTAAAAGTGAGTGCACATAGGTCCGAGTCACAATTTCAAATCGCACTGTTTCACCCATTATAACGTTCAACTAAAAGTGAGTGCGCATAGGTCCGAGTCACAATTTCAAATTGATATTTTCACTGTTTCACCCATTATAACGTTCAACTAAAAGTGAGTGCGCATAGGTCCGAGTCACAATTTCAAATCGATATTTTCACTGTTTCACCCATTATAACGTTCAACTAAAAGTGAGTGCGCATAGGTCCGAGTCACAATTTCAAATCGATATGTTCACTGTTTCACCCATTATAACGTTCAACTAAAAGTGAGTGCGCATAGGTCCGAGTCACAATTTCAAATTGATATGTTCACTGTTTCACCCATTATAACGTTCAACTAAAAGTGAGTGCGCATAGGTCCGAGTCACAATTTCAAATCGATATGTTCACTGTTTCACCCATTATAACGTTCCACTAAAAGTGGGTGTGCATAGGTCCGAGTCACAATTTCAAATCGATATGTTCACTGTTTCACCCATGATAACGTTCAACTAAAAGTGGGTGCGCATAGGTCCGAGTCACAATTTCAAATATATATTTTCACTGTTTCACCCATTATAACGTTCAACTAAAAGTGAGTGCCTTTTTGAAATGGGCGTTACGTTCGCATACGATTTGGCGCTTTAAAAAAATCTTTAATTAAATATCATTTGATATCCTATATAGGCATATAATAGAAAAGAAACAGATATTTGTTTCAGGTTGAGATCGCAAAAAAACATCAACATCAACTAAATACCAAACGTTAAATGTATTTTAGTACTCACTCGATGAAATACATCGAGATCTTCCACTAAAACAATCATCTATCCTCTCTGTTTTGCAGGTCATGGCGATCAGAAAATGCAGGATGTTTTGGCGTTTTACGACAAGGGACACCGTACGTATTGCGCTTGTTAAACAAAATACATGTCTCAGTTATTTGATGCAGATGTTAATGACAGAGGCTTTAAACAGTGTTATTCAAAATGGAGTACAAGAATGCCGCTAAAAATCATTGACTTGACTGTATAGAGCTTTTTCGATTTTGAAAATTTAACGAATTATATGTACCAATGAATAATTGGAAAATGAGGGTAGCGGCGTTGGCAGTGACGCACGTATCAATGCATTCAATTGACAGTATTATTTAAAAGGACTCGCTCGTGTTTGGTAAAAACAATGAAATAAAGCGTGGCAACTCATTTTGTTTGTTGAAACTAAAATACTGACGGCTGGAATATTTCAATAAATGTTGATATATGCTTAATTATTATTTCTGAAGTCAACGATTTCGAACTTAGTTAGTAACACATTTCAACAAAAGAAATAAAGGTTAAATTAACCATCAATTTGCTTTAGAGACCTTATGGGCAAGCGGTTTTGTTGTCAATTTACGAACTTAACTAGAGTTGCCTTCCTAATAAAACAAGGTTTCTTATAACGTTGAATTGTAGTTTTGTCTGCAATTTCGGTATCAAAGAGTAAAATACTATCACAAAAGTCTTTTCAGATGCATTTAACCATGACAAAAGGTCCAACACAATGAGCGAGTCCGTTTAAGTTTCGTCTTTCTCTATAGTGTCTGAGAATAATTGTAGTTGTTTTAGAATGCATTGTGCTTCCTGTATGAAATGCCAATGCAGAACGTTTGTAATTATATTTATGAGTGGAATCATTGTTTATTCGTGTTTTGATAGATACTTAAACATTTATTGACAACATATTATACGAATTCAATCCGGTAGTTGTCAGTCAATTATAGTCTACAACATATATCTCGCGATCAGGCGATATAAGGAATATTACCCAGTCAAAATTTGGATTATTTTAATTCTAATACATTCAATAAAGTGAGTTTCTAGAACTAATATTGTAGTCAAACAATATGCCTACGCAGCCATTTGTAAAACAAACGGTAATAACTTCGTTCGGTTAAAGTGAGTCGAAACTATTTTATTGGTCAATATTTATCCAAACATGACTGTTGGCAAATGAAATTGCTCGAATGGTCAATATTTATTAAAATATGACTGTTGACGTATGCAATTGCTCGAATGCTCAATATATATCTAGATATGACTGCTGACGAATGGAATTGCTTGAATGGTCAATATATATCTAGATATGACTGCTGACGAATGGAATCGCTTGAATGCTCAATATATATCTAGATATGACTGCTGACGAATGGAATTGCTTGAATGCTTAACATATATCCAGATATGACTGCTGACGAATGGAATCGCTTGAATGGTCAATATATATCCAGATATGACTGCTTACGAATGGAATCGCTTGAATGGTCAATATATATCAAGATATGACTGCTGACGAATGGAATCGCTTGAATGGTCAATATATATCCAGATATGACTGGTGACGAATGGAATCGCTTGTATGGTCAATATATATCCAGATATGACTGTTGACGAATGGA
>NC_069137.1:51033431-51048431 GCF_026914265.1 Mya arenaria | reverse complement strand
CTTTGTCAAAATTATGAGTTTTTGACCATTAGTTTGTGTTTTGTTTCCATTTAGGTTGTACCAAATCAGAACACTACCAGGTAGTATAGCTACCAGCAAGCCTCTTCATAAGACTTAAATAATAACTGTGTAATACGGATTTCTTTTAATCCAGGATTTGAGACATCAAAAATTGTCATAAACATATATTGACATACAATTATTTGCACTGGCATCTGCAATAGCTGTACTGGATGATCAACTAATTATTTTCAATTTGTCAAGCGACAAAATGACTAACTCTGCTGCTGATCAGGGAGTTTTAAAAAAAAATCCCAGTGCTGACATCTAGTTGAAGTGAATTTACAAAAGTTGAAAGTTACACCTATTATGTATAACTGTATAGTTCCTGGTTATGCACCAGAAAATTGCAACCACGGCCCCTTCCAGGTCTGCAGAATAGCAGGAACTTTGATTTTCAGTTAAGCCAATCCCGGGTTAAAGCCCCGCCCTGCGGGAAAACACTGCTGGCAAAATATTCGTCATTGCCCCTGCATCCCTGGAACATCCATGTTAAAAATGACGGTTGCATTACTAGTACTTCACACGAAATGTCACTTTTTTATCGTCATTTCTATTGACACATCACGCACCAGCGTACTCAGCTATGAAACGATATACTGTTTGTAGTAATTTGTACTTACCATATTAATGACATCACTGAGTTTGCATAAATATGTGCATATCTTAAATTCAATTTTATATCACTTTCGTTTGACTTCCATTTGCAATGCATCAATGACTTGCCATGAAATTGAAATGCAGGAAATTATTCGTGTCATTGATTGCATGTTACTCACGGTTAGTGTAATGATGATGCTAGTTATTCCATGGACAGCCAAACTCAATATCTGCATTTCCGGAATAAGTTCACTTGATTCCTAAGCTTGTATAAATTAATGCTAAATGCTTCTTTGTTTTGTTTCGTTCTTCGTAAAATCCAACATGGCTGCTTTTTTCGACCGGTGTCAGAAATGGTACAAGTTAAAACTGACGTCACAGTAATCTTCCGCAAAGACTATTTTGGAAACTTCAATATCGGTCATATACATGTCATTTTAGAAACAAAACGGTTAAATTGGTCAAAATGTTCAAAAATTGAACATCATTACACAAATAACTTTTGAACGGTGAATGTCTCGACAATGTATATTTGGAAACTCTTTTTCGGGCGGATTCACAATTCATTTGTCGAAAATTATTCGAATTTTGATAAAGGCGTTGAGTGATATATTCATTTTTACTTGTGCATAAAAATACGTTAAAGTTGAAAAATGTAGATCATTCAATATTTATTGGTGAAAAACACTGCTGATGAAAATTTAATCAAAATCAATCTAAACTCATTTAGATTTTTCTTCATGAATTGGAGAGCTACTTGGCCTCGTACTGAGATGCGTGAAGTGGCGTTTTTAGCCTGCTCACATTCCATGTAGTCATTTAGCTGCATTTTTTAAAACTATTTTATTATTCTTACCAATGTTAAGTTATATATTAAATAAACATATAACAACATACAAGCATGGCATGCATATGCACGGATATATAGTATAAGTTTTAAAATAATGTCAAACATGTCCTTACATGTAAAACAAATAATGACGGGTTAACATTCATAAAAAAATGTTACATCTTCTAGAATAGACTAAAAGTATCTTCCATGGCCGAGAGTGTAAGATAGGTTCATCCCGACCCGAGCGTAGGGTGTTTTGCGGAAACGAGGTTTACCGAGTTTTCGCAAAAATCCCTGCGCGAGGGTTGGTAATTTTTTTTTCTCCCACTTCATTTAAACATAGAAAATAAGTAAAATGTATTTGTTGCTGGACTCTTTTGTGCGTATCGAAAATAGATGCGTATGAATATGTGATAATTTGTGGCTGTCATGGATATGCGCACAGTGACTCAGATTATGTAAAAAGTCACTTCAGTTTTTTTTATAGTTCTAGTGAAGCATTTTTTTTGTTAGGTTTATATGATTCAACAGACGACAGTCTTTAACCAGGGAGGCAATTTCAATGTGATAATCTTTTAAAAAAGTTCCATACGAGTACTTGTTTTATCTTTGCCCGTGGGCAAGATAAGAATCTCTTGTATCGATAATTTATTGGATCTACTTATCGGAGGTTGTAGAAAGTACATTACAGCAAAAAGAATTACAGTTCACCTGTTGAGAAACAAAATGTTTTGAATATGTTCTCAAACAACAACTAGTTTTTTCTTTATGAAATATGCTTGTAACAGTTGGAATGTTTAGAAATTACGGAGCCACAACTATCCATTTCGACCAGATGTATGGTTGGCATAGCTGGCATTGTTAACCGCTGCATTCATTTTCTGGACATGATTCAGTATCATTCTTCTCAAATATTTGTACTAGACAGGCAACTTTTCTTTGTCTTGTTTCTGAAACAAAATATCATCATGAATCAAAAGTACCAAAAGTGAATATTCATTGACGTTCCAACAGTCCCAGTTTACAAACGGCCATTTATCAACAAGTAATACAGGGATTCGTTATGTTACGTTATGCCTTTTATATCTGTGAACATTTGAACCGGTTATGTTCGAATGTAATTTGTTCAATGTTATGGCCAACACTGAATGTTTATAGCTACGCTTGTTCTTTGCTAACAGTTCAGCTCGACTTTTTCTTTAGGCAAGAGAGCTGTTCTAATTACAATTCCTACACAATTTATCAAAGTTAAATATTCGGATTTAATATGTATGACTCGTTTTTGCAGTGTTAAATTATGTATAACTAATCTGTATTGTACTTCCAAAAGCAGGTGTGAAGAAATACTACAGCGTAAAATCAATTTCCAAACGATAATTATTTCATGTCCTAGAAAAGGGCAGGTGAAGGGAAGAAAAATATGTTTTCAAAGAAGTATTTAAGTACAGCGTTTAAGATCGCATTTTAAAAAGGCTACACTTTGTGCATTAAGTTGAAATAGTTTTGTTTTATAGAATGTGTTAGAAAAGTGTTTTTTTTCTTTTGCAGGTTGTCCATTTCTTGACTTGAGATATTTGCTAAAAAATGCATGCAGTAATTCCGATTTAGATTTTGATTAATGTTCAAACCAATGTCCCTTAGATTCTCGACAAGGTCTACGTGTGTACAATGTATTATTGAATGTAGTTTTTCTCAACATAAATAGTTTATTCAAAATGGAGTAAATGAGCATGTTGCCATCTGCTGCATACAAAGTCGAAGCGTTAGTATAGAGTTTAATTAAAGAATGATAAAGGCGGCAACCGATGTCATTTATGTAAACAAAGAGGACAAATTTGGAACTCTGTGGTAAACCACAATTAAGAAATTGAAAGCAACACTAGTTATTCCTAGATATAACACACGAACTCAGATTGACGGATTGGTAGGGAACACTTAAACAATCTAAGACAATGGTAAAGGTGGAAATTATTAAAAAAATATATCGACCTCATTATAATGTTCCCAGAATCAATGTATGTTGACTAACGTTCTATCAACCATACAAGAACAGTTTGGCAATGTTGCCTTTGTTCCTTATATGCCTTTAAACAATAAACAACATGTCAATTTAAAATCTCAGACATGTTGTAAGAATCAAGATAGGCTTTTTAACAATTATTCTCATCTCCATCTAGCCATTTACCTACACAAACTTGGTTGATTAATTGTTTTAATGCAGTGACTTAAAGGACTAACAAATTGTAAACTTTAGTTTGAAGGACGAGAACATTACAAAATAATGATTGGTTTTATTCAGTTTCGATGTTCAATTTTTAGAAAACATAATACATACATCCTTTGCAACATGTGTAGGTGTAATAAGGAGTTTAGCCAAATTTGTTGAAATAATATTTTATTTGATTTAAATCAAAAAGCATTTACATAATTTTCAGAAATGTCTTTATACAAAGTAAACATGGTATTGTGTCAAAACAGTCAAGACTACTCGATAAACAATGTCTGGTGGCTCTGTGGTGATTGCAGGTAACTTGATAATGATGTTTGCATTTTTGTAACCAAGAAATGAATTTTATCCACTTTTTGGATTATTTATTGAATTTCATTCCTATATGAACAGCATCAAGTAAGCACAAGACAGTGTTGAATGGGAAGTCTGAAACATTTTGAACAAAACTCTTTTCATGTTGTTGACAGATAAGTCCGAAAAAATGCAAATGTTTTTTATCCCGAAATGATTAAAATATCTTCTTAAATTTTGCTCAACTCCTTTTAACTCTAAAACATGTTGCAAATAAGCATGGTGTACTCCTGAAAAATATTGTTCCTCAAATATAAAGAAAAAACTTGAACGTCTTGAACACTTTAATTTGTGGCCTTCCCCACCTACTACTACATTGTGGAATGCTTTTAACTGTTTGATAATTTGAGCAGACATTTCTTAAAGTAAGATCAATTATCTTCATTCATCTTCCTCAAAAATAACGTTTCATTTGATTTGTGAGGGGCCTTTACAACATTTAATTTTCAACATATAAGTAGAATATCTTTTTAGCCAGTCCGAATTTCTCGAAAGTTCTTAAGCATGACAAGCTTAAGTAGCTATCTTCATTAAGCCATTAACGTGATCTTCAATTTATTAGATATGAACTAGTGAATAAACATCAAAATCTCTCACGAATGTATAGATTACACGAAAACAATTATACTGACCTTATCTTAATTCTACTAAAAGGGACTTAAGACGTTTCGAGAAATTAAGGCAAGGTGCTTACTAACTAATAGATTGTATCAAACTAAGACACCTATGGTTTAGGTTCGCTCTCTTCCAGACATGGAATAAGTGTAATTGTAATTTCAAAAGTGATAATCAATATGAAAGAAAAATCTATTCTGATCAAACTCAAAGATGCACCCTTACCACCAATAAATATTATTAAAATTAATATATAAAATTAGACTGGTTTATTTTCAATAATGCACCACAAGTCTGTGTTGAGATTTTTTGGGATATTTTCAGAAACTTGATCAAATTTCTCCAACTAGATGCATGTTCATGTGAGAATAGTGGTTGCAATTGAAAGATTGAAGGTTTTCTGCATGTTGGCTGCATGTTTTTGCTGCAACTTTTCGTTTGGGTGCTTTTGTAGGCATGTTTTTCTTAGCTGTCACATTTCGATGAAATTGGAGTTGTTTCACTTTACTCTATTTAGACAATTCGAGATTTTCTGACTTTGTAAAAGGGCAGTAATTCATAGTCATTTATGCTAGAGAGTTGGTATGAGTGACCCCTTTGATGAATCTGAAGAAAAAAATATATAGCTAGGTTATTTGAGGTAAAATGCCACTAAATTTTGTAAAGGTCAAAATTAATCTCATTCCCACCAAATCACTGTGGTTCTTATGACGGATACCGAGTTTAATTTGAAAGAAAGGTGCAAAAAATAACAAGATATTTCTACCTATGAAACGAAAACAGATCACAGTCAATATTTTAGCACTCACCAATTATTGAATATTTTTGCGTTTTCAGCAATTCAAAACACGGTTACAATCGTGTTTACAGTAAGTAGTAAAAGGTAATTGCAAACTATTGCCATTTTTACCAGGTTCCTACAATGGTTCCTATTTTTGCATTCTCTTTCACTGAAAAAAGTTCATACAACTTTAGATTTCTGTTTATATAAATAGAATATCTGAATTCGTAATCTACCATCAATTGGTCCGTCTGGTAGACATATATCATTCTCTCTGGGAGGATTGTCATCGCCATTGACACCAGCTGGAGCAGCTGGAATTATACCGGAATAAAGTGATTCATTACAATATATCTTAATATATTGGATTGTGAAGAATATTAACAGATTGTCTCGTTGCGGCTAATGTTTGGGGTGTTACCTGTACAACTTTAGAATTCTGTTTATATAAATAGAATATCTGAATTCATAATCTACCATCAATTGGTCCGTCTGGTAGACATCTATCATTCTCTCTGGGAGGATTGTCATCGCCATTGACACCAGCTGGAGCAGCTGGAAATATACCGGAATAAAGTGATTCATTACAATATATCTTAATATATTGGATTGTGAAGAATATTAACAGACTGTCTCGTTGCGGCTATTGTTTGGGGTGTTACCTGTACAACTTTAGAATTCTGTTTATATAAATAGAATATCTGAATTCATAATCTACCATCAATTGGTCCGTCTGGTAGACATCTATCATTCTCTCTGGGATGATTGTCATCGCCATTGATACCAGCTGGAGCAGCTGGAATTATACCGGAATAAAGTGGTTCATTACAATATATCTTAATATATTGGATTGTGAAGAATATTAACAGACTGTCTCGTTGCGGCTAATGTTTGGGGTGTTACCTGTACAACTTTAGAATTCTGTTTATATAAATAGAATATCTGAATTCGTAATCTACCATCAATTGTTCCGTCTGGTAGACATCTATCATTCTCTCTGGGAGGATTGTCATCGCCATTGACACCAGCTGGAGCAGCTGGAATTATACCGGAATAATGTGATTCATTACAATATATCTTAATATATTGGATTGTGAAGAATATTAACAGACTGTCTCGTTGCGGCTAATGTTTTGGGTGTTACCTATACAACTTTAGAATTCTATTTATATAAATAGAATATCTGAATTCGTAATCTACCATCAATTGGTCCGTCTGGTAGACATCTATCATTCTCTCTGGGAGGATTGCCATCGCCATTGACACCAGCTGGAGCAGCTGGAATTATACCGGAATAAAGTGATTCATTACAATATATCTTAATATATTGGATTGTGAAGAATATTAACAGACTGTCTCGTTGCGGCTAATGTTTGGGGTGTTACCTGTACAACTTTAGAATTCTGTTTATATAAATAGAATATCTGAATTCATAATCTACCATCAATTGGTCCGTCTGGTAGACATCTATCATTCTCTCTGGGAGGATTGTCATCGCCATTGACACCAGCTGGAGCAGCTGGAAATATACCGGAATAAAGTGATTCATTACAATATATCTTAATATATTGGATTGTGAAGAATATTAACAGACTGTCTCGTTGCGGCTAATGTTTGGGGTGTTACCTGTACAACTTTAGAATTCTGTTTATATAAATAGAATATCTGAATTCATAATCTACCATCAATTGGTCCGTCTGGTAGACATCTATCATTCTCTCTGGGATGATTGTCATCGCCATTGACACCAGCTGGAGCAGTATATATATATATATATATATATATATATATATATATATATATATATATATATATATATATATATATATATATATATATATATTGGATTGTGAAGAATATTAACAGATTGTCTCGTTGCGGCTAATGTTGGGGGTGTTACCTGTCACTAAAATAAACATTCGCATGAACCACATGATAGACACAAAAACTTCTTACATATTTATGATAATGTACTACATTCTGTAACACAAAATTGATTGTCTTAAGACAATACACGTGCAGACAAGTGTATGGCTACAATGAAAATATGAAATGTAGACCAATTATTACTATATTTTACAAATTTAGACTCTTAATGGAGGGGAAAAATGTTTAAATTCCCCGTATCCATAACTATTTCTACAAATAATTCTCTCTTTTTCCGAAAATTACCAAAAATAATTAGATCTGACAAACTCTAAGTTTCATATTCAGCAGTTCGAGCAGAGATAAACAGCGGCCTAAACACATATTGAGTAATGACACAAAATGTATGCGAAAAACTACCGAAAAAAGCTCAGTAGCAAAAATATAACATAATCCCGGTTTGAATGTAGTGAAATGTTAAAATTTACTGGGGGTTTAAACCAGTTTGTGTGCAAAACCTCACTCTTACCTAACAATCCTGAATAATGTAAAAAAGGTAAATTGCAAATCTTATTAACGTTTGCATTAACTTGAGGAAACATTAACCCCGTTAAATGGCACAGGATAAACGCCAAAGACATAGACCACAAAAACAATCACAAACCAGAAACATGGAACAAGAGCACGAAACTCCACAAACAGCTCTTTACATATAACTTATTAAAAACGCAAATACCTGTCCTTTTTCTGTTTAAACCACGTTGTATGGCAGCAGCAACAAAAGGCGACACAAAAAGAATCGATCCTACTATTACGAATATCATAATTTCCAAGTTTGCTTTATGGGGACTTGTTTCACTGCTGTTCATGTTGGTGGTGTTTACAGTTGCTGAAATAAACAGTACATAAATAGTTATCAAAATGATAAACAACAGCATGTAACACATCGACACACTGTTTTTATAAAAAAAAAACAATGTTAACGATAACACGCTTATTAGGATAAAAAATCAAACAAGAGCTGTTGAATGACAGAGCGCTCAACTATAATCCGCTTTTGCTTAGAAATGAACGCATTTATGAAGCTATTTATGCCTGTTGAGCAAAATCAAGAAATACAAGTACAACCTAAAATGGTTGATAAAGGACCATAACTTGTATTTAGTTTAATTTGGATTTACGTAACCTAATTGTATGATGGCCGTTAACAACAGTAACTCTGTGAAATATGAAGTCAATTCATTAAACATTGATTAAGCTCTTAGTTAGAACCCCAAGTTGCCATAAGCTTTAACCAAACTTTCTACGTCAATCAATGACCATGATTTGTATAAAGGATAATATGGAATTATGAACGTTATGATTGACTGTCAACAATTATGTGAAATATGAAGTGAATTGAAAGAAAAGTATAAATTTTAACTTAATAGTGGAAATGCAAACTTGCCCTTTAAGTTTTCTTTGTCGATTAAGGGACATTATTTGCATTTGAACAATATGAAATTATGCAACCCAATTTTGTGAGGGCATCAACAAATTATGTTAAGCATGAAGTCCTTTGAATGAACGGTATTGGAGTTAAAGGTGAAAATGCCAAGTTGCTTTAAAGCGTCAAACCAAACTCTAATTCGAACAATGGCCAACATTTGTATTAAGAAAAACATGAAAATATATAATCTTAATGTGTGATGACCTTTAGCAACTGGGTGAAGTATGAAATCCATTAAATGAACGGTATCGGATAAATAAGTGAAAGTTCAAAGTAGCCATACATTTTAACAAACTATCAAGGACCACACTTTGTAATAAGGATAACATGGAGTTATGTAACCTAAGTATATGCTTGCTGTTAACAATTGTGTGCAGTATGAAGTGATTTGAATGCAAAGAGGTTTATGAGCTATAATAAACTTCGACTATATCACATGTGCCCTTGAACTTAACGTTTAAGTTCAAAAGTCAATCATTGGTCAAAATATGCATACAGGTTGATAGAGTAATGGACTCAAAGTGTGTGATGGTTCTGAACTAATGTGTGAAGAAGTATGAAGTAAATTGAAGTGAATCGAATAAACAGTATTTGAGTTTAAAGATATATGTCCACTCGCCCTCAAACATTAACTAGACGCCAACGTCGGAATGAATATTATAGCCACCTCTCTCTTCAAATAAATGAGCTAAAATGCTTTAAAAACGAATTCATACCTTTAAGGTATATCCATCCTGAACTGAAATCCCTGCAGATTGCTGCTCGTTTGCCACTGACCTCGAAACTATCAATGTCAGAACCAATAAACATAACTTTACGGACATGCCTCTCTACTTTCTTTATTGTAAGTTGACAAGTTTTATTTTCAAACATAAATGGCGCATACAAGTTAGAATCATTGTTGTTGTAAAGATGGTAATCACGGTGACGTAAATCATAGTTGGCAATTAGTTTGCCATCGATAATAGCATCCATGAGCGGATTGGTTTCTAGTGTTGTCCATCTAAGGTTAACTTCGCTTTTCACGTCAACTTCCACGAGACAGCCAGTAACATTATTTACAATCCCAGTTTTTCTGTCGATGACTTGACCTGAATGAATACAAAATAATTACGTCAGCATACATATATTCAGAGTTTAGTTTGCACAATGCACTCCATTCAGATGTATGGAAACCAGCGTATATATCAATTAATTCATCGAGTAGCCTATGTTTAAGATAGCCATATTCTGTAATAGTCTTAAATCTTTACATAGTTTAAGAAGTTAATGAAAACCGTTTACAGCAGGCGCAACAAACATTAATATCAATACTAACCTGAAGCTGGTGACAGTGTAGAGTGAATCAAAAGGATCACAATTAAGGCATGCCACCTGTCTCCATGCCTCGACTGAATTGGATAATTGGACGAATGCTCACTTCTAACATGTTTTCGTTTGCGGAAACCGTCATCTGCTTCCGTTCCTTTTTTGATAGTCTCCTCATTTGGCGTTTCTGAGCTTTGTTCATTTTCAATATCGTCTACAAGCCTTGCCGGAAATTGATCTGATTTTCCAACACCAATAATCTGTTCTTTCCTTCTACACGGAATCTGAGATCATAGATTTATACAAACTATAAGATGCCTGATTCTTTTTCAAGGCAAATAGCAAAGATAAACTTCTTCTCCAATCTTTTGTTATTCATCATTTTATCTCAATCTCTGCTGAATTGTCATCATACACGGATACGACCGTCATGACTTTATTTATATTGGTATAAAATCGTGCGTGCAATTGTTTCAACATTTTCAGACTTGCTCAATAATGACCGTAACTCACAATGTAACAATTAAACAGTGAACTTGACTCTTTGTAAATTGTGTGTTAAGGTCCGTCGGTCGCACTTTACATTGTAACGATGATGAACTACCGCTTTCGAGAGATGTCGCTTTTATTGGATTATTGCATTCAATACGAAAAAGATGATCGAGAAAATTCAAAACGAAACCGCAAGGATGTTTTCGGGCTTAACGAGATCAGTATCAATTTATAACTTGCTGAGGAAATCGGATGTGTTTTTTATTAACGGACTGAAGGAAACTCCAAAAGCGTATTTGAAATGATCTAGATTACGAAACAAGAGAATCGGAATACTAAGCTAAACTCAAGACGAATTATTTATTTGTTTCATTCTCGGATTAATTGCATATAGTTGAACACTTAAACTTAACAAGCGCACTTAAATTTAAATCATAAACTTATGTGATTTTTTGTCAGAAACTCATAACAATGTTTTTTTAACTCTAAAAATGACCGTTATCTAGCAATAACTTTTCTGATTGATTTCATGTGCACAGTTTGGTACACAGGTGGAAGGTTATGTCCAATACAATATTTAAACTCTGTATTAGAACCAAATATCTGGCTGAAACGACATTTTAGGTGTATTCCGTTTTGTCGAAAAAATAATATATTTTCTGTCAAATACTTACAAATAGAACGTTTAGATAATTCTCAACCTATGCAGACAGATTTAAGTTTTACACTTACCACTTACACATGGAAAAGCATGCATCTTGAAGTATTTTATATCTGATCACAAAGTTAATTTAATACATGGAACCAGATAAATGCCACGCCCATTTACTTCATCGAAAAATATGCTGTGGCTGAAATAAAATTGCAAAATAACAAAATCATCAAAGTTGTCAAAGTGCAGATTGCAGTCATGTTGCTAAATTGAAGTTGTATTCATTGACCTTATTATCATTGGAAAAATTCAGAAGTCAATTAATAATATATGCTTATGTATAAGGTAACCATTTACATCGTATAAAACTTCCATTTTCGAAACTTCGATGATCACCATTTTCTCAAAGAAATTGCAGTTCAACCTGTTGTAACACTCTTTAGAATTCTGAAAACATAAAACAGCTTTAATTTAGGGGAAGTACTACTTGTCTCGTCAAATATTAGTAATTAAGGACGTGTGTTTGTTTGATAAATAGACGTCACTGATATTAATGGTATCAGCTAGAAACTTGAGTGTTTTCAAAAGTATTTTATAACACAGTTTATTCACAACAAATCTGAACTATTATCAAAAGAATATGAACACGAGTTGTCGATGTGTAGCTATGCTTCATAATTTGCTGCACAAGTTCCTATGTTTGATAGTTGTTTTATTTATAATATGTCCTCGCGTTTGATAAATCAAATCATGAAACGCTTTATTAAGGTGATTTAGTAGTGTTTTATAGGAAATCGAAATCATTTTTTGTATTTGTTATGATTTAATTTACACACGTGTATATTACTTCTGTACAAGTGGATTTTCACTTTATAAGCTCTTAAAGAATAATTGTTTCCTAGAATCACAAATTTATTTACAATTTGAGATAACTCATTATATCAATTTGTTTTCCATCACTTTTTATTAGCTGATATTGACATGCAATCTAAAATTATGCTCTAAAATGGGTGTATGTACATTAAAATGGCGCATAACAGTCCTGATTGGTTCATGTATATAATCTCTACCATATAAAAATTAAAAGTGTACACTTTTGTTTGAACAGCTTGATCAAAAGAATGATGGGTGACTGCAAAGCAAACCGGACGAGGCGTTATCTGCTTTGAATGGAGGACACTGGGCATTTCTGCAGCAGGGAATTAGACCCCTGGGTCCTGGAGGATTGAAGTTTTTTATTATTTCCGTCGTCATTCACAAGTCATTTGAGAAAAATTGGTGCCGTAACATTTTAATTGTTAATTGCCACAAATATGGAACTAGCTTTGAAAGACCAAACCAAGTCATGTTTATGATTTCATTTGGTTGTTCTTGCCTTAACAAATACTTTATGATTCGATAACGTAAAAAGACATATACCTTATATAAATTATTTTGTTGTATTTACTTTTTAAGATTTCAAGAGCATCAAATGCCACTCGAAACCGCCACTTATATAGTGTGTGTAAACAATAATGCGCCGCAATCCCATAATTATAATACCGCCAATAACTTTTATAAAAGAGTAATTGTAACATTGAAGCACATAAGTACAAATGTCAGGTGAAATAAAACAAAATTGAATTTGTTTAAAATTCGAACAAGCTCTTATCTTCACTCAGTTTTATACCTACATACAACACATAAAGAATGTAACGATCAATTTCATATGATTTATATGATATTCATTGCAAGAAGTCCTCTTGTTATTTCGCAACCATTTTTTTTGTAAAACACATGATTGTTTACTTAATTTAATTGTTATTGCTCCTTGTAATAGCTTATTTTACTGATATTAACATGCAATCATTATTATCCATGCGTTCATTCATTCATATTACCTCCGCCTTTGTCAGTCATGAATCTATATGATTTGTTACCTACAAGATAGCGATTTCTACGATGCAAGTAGCAGGAACGAAAGTATTACATTTTTTATTAACTGTAAGAAAAACGATTCTTAGACTAAATCAAAACGAAAATTTAACTAATGGTCTATACTCCACAATTATAACATAACACTTTAATTGCTAGTGCACATGTCGATTAATATAATGGTCAACTTAGAATCTGATTATAAATTCATTATGATCCTGTAAAAATTGTGTTAAATAATGCTCTACATACTTCGACAATATCCTCAGCCTCAGGCAGGAGGAATAATTTTCCCCTTTGCTTGTTTGTTAAAGATCTTGTCTATGCCTACAATGGCCATGCCATCTGCCAAAGGGTAACAATATAAGACCTATATCGTATACTGCTTAGGAAAAGTTTTGTATCATCATTTTGTAAATATAACTCATACGAAAACAAAATTCAGCAACATCTTGATATATTGTTAGAAATTGTAATAATTGGGGATAATCAGTAAATACTTATTTAAAATAAAAATTGACTTCTGTAATAGAGGATGGCTGTTGCCTACTAAAATAAGACATATCATGGCCAGCTCTTTAAAGTTATAGAATAGTTTAACTATTAAGGAACTTTGTTTAACTACACTGGTATTATGCTTAAAGTAATATATTATGTAAATTGTTACTTGATCTTCTTAAACCAAAGATGCCGAGTCGAGAAGTTGATGATTCTATTGCCCATTTCTTTAAGATCCATCAGAAATATTAATTAATTATATACCTATAAATATTCTGTCAAAAAAGCTGCATTTTGTAACTGAAAAATAAAATTGAAGGGACAAAAATATCCCGTAATACACACTGCAGCTTTCTGTTTCCGTTTTACATATGTTCGCTTTAGTATATTCATAAGGGACGTTATACAGAATCGAGGAATTATTTATAATCACACGACATTCATATTTTGTATTGTACATGTTTATTTGGTACTATTGTGTCTATGCTTACGTATTTGTGCGTTCGATGAAATTAAAACATTAAAGTTGCACTCTGACTCTCAAACAAGATTCACCCCAATTAATAATATTGTTTTAATATTCGAAAAAAAGATGAAAAAATGTCGAAAACAATTATTCTTATGAACGATACCGAGATTAATTTGAAAGAAATGAGCATGAAAACGGTGTGTCTATCTTTATGGGACTAAAGTAGAACCCAGTAAATGTTTTAGCATTCACAAATTATTCGATATATTCCGTATTTTTCTTCTATTAAATACAAGGCTAAAGGTTTGCTATCAGTAATAAATATTTTCCATAAAATGCAATATTTTGTTAGCATTAGAGGCTTAAAGGTCAAAATGAGTGTTTGTTATACATGGGTATATATTGATCTTGAATAAGAGTGTCACTTTACATAGTTTTGTTCAGAAATATTTTGAAGCGATATAATTAAAGGAAATTTATGTTAATTCGGTCTCGTGCTATACGTACTCTTCTACAGGCAACTTGAAGTGATACAACACCACGGATCAACTGACTTACATAATATTCCTTATGTACCAAACCAAAACAGATTGAAATAAGTCTTTTAAATTTTGTAAACGCGTGTTAAATGTTAGGAAAAGTACATGGACAGCTTGGTAGATATCCTTTGTATGTTCATAGATTTATTAGAGTTAAAATTTTATTCAAATTTACAACAGGGATAACATTATAAAACGAACTGTATATATGCAAGCATTATCTGATTTTGTTAGCCCCATTAAAACATACATTTTAATTCAAATATTAATAAGTTAAAAGTCTTAAAATGCTTCTGCTTGTTAA